>NC_056048.1:20789903-21089903 GCF_004379255.2 Salvia splendens
AACGAAAGCTAAGAAAACTGAGATCTACGCAAACTGATCAGCGGGACAAGGTGACAGAAGTAAGTAGAACGATTCCCATGCATTTTTTGAGGAACTTAACCCGATTAAAACTTGTAAACACTCCAAGAAAACCTAGATCTAACTAAGCAAGCAGATTCAAGCACTTAAACAACAGAAATCAACGTAAAACTACCAGATCTAGCTACTAGGCATAAAGAAATAATAAACAAGCTGAAACACAAAATAAAACCACAATAAACTTCATTGCATTCAAGATTATCACCCAAAAGATATTCCAACTAAGTAGCTATTGGAATCCAAGTCAAAGGCAAGCAAAAACAAGTTCTTAAACTAAGAAATCTTAAAAACAAAGCAAGTAAAAGATTGTTTGGCTCATCGGAAACTGAAACTGGAAGAATTTCTGGAACTACGGCGGCTGGAATGAATCAGGCATGATGCTCCTCGCCGGCAGGTGGCCGGAATCTTCAAGGCAGGCTGCTGGATTTTGATGGAACTAAGAGCTAGTGGAGCTATTCTCCCCAAAAGTGATGTAGTAGTGATGATAAGTCCTAAGTGAAGTGGTGTCGAAATTCCTCCCTTTTCTTTATGTTCAGCTCCTATTTATAGGGTGGCTTGCCCTAATTTCTAGGGCTTTCTCTTCATGTGGAATGACAATTCTGCCCTTCTTTAGATAGGTGATTATTCCAAGCAAGTGATTCCTTCTCGTGTCCAGTACTGTAGCATCCATCCTGGTCAGTTTGTGTATTTTCTGCTCATACTAACCAGCTTGCACACTTTTCGCAGTTTTTTCACTCGAATTCCTTCTGAACCCTTCCTCCTGATTTAGTACTTCAACCTGCACACTTTAACAACTATTTTGCAGATATTATCCAATAAAGCACCTTATACTGACCAGTAACCAAGGCCGAGAATAGGTCCACTTCTGGAATTGAGGTGGAGCATGAGTCCACTTCTGGAATTGAGGTGGAGCATGAGTCAGCTGAGCAGGAAGAAGAGAGGATGGAGAATGATAATGATCAAGAGGTTGAGACTAGCACTCAAGATGATCTGAGGAACTATCAGCTGGCAAGGGATAGAGTCAGAAGAGTAGGTGTGAAACAACCGGCAAGGTATATAGATTCAGAACTGCTGTATTTTGCTCTATGGGTGGCTAAGCAGATGGTGTTTTCAGAGCCTGAGTCTTACAATGCAGCCATGAATTGTAAAGAGAAGGATTTGTGGCTAAAGGCAATGATTGAGGAGATAGAGTCCCTAATTAAAAATGGGACTTGGTGCTTGTGGATAAAGTTGAGGGGAGGAAGATAGTTATCTATAAATGGATCTTTAAGAGAAAGATTGAATATGCTGATGATAAGAAGTAAGATTCAAGGCCAGGTTGGTGGCCAGAGGGTTTACTCAAGAAGAAGGTGTAGACTATACAGAAGTATTTTCCCCAGTGGTGAAACACACATCCATTCGAATTCTACTAGCAGTTGTGGCCAAAATGGACTGGGAACTGGAGCAGTTAGATGTGAAGACCGCTTTTCTGCATGGAGATTTAGAAAGAGACCATATACATCCAACAACCTCAAAGTTTTGTGAAGGCTGGAGAAGAACATAAAGTGTGTTTACTGAAGAAGAGTATCTATGGTTTGAAGCAAGCAAGCCGGCAGTGGCACAAGAAATTTGATGAGCATATCTTGAGGAATGGTTTCAAAAGATCCAAATATGATGAATGTGTGTACATCAAAAGGAAGGGTGGAAAAGTGGTGGCATACCTATTGTTATATGTTGATGACATACTTGTGGCAGGGGCATGTAGAGAGGAAGTGCACAAAGTGAAAGATGATTTAAGTTCAGCTTTTGACATTAAGGATCTTGGAAGTGCCAGTAGGATATTGGGCATGAATATTGTAAGAAACAGAGAAAAGAAGGAAATTTGGCTCAATCAAGCTGACTATATCAGAAGGCTGATTGAGAAATACAAGATGGATGATGTCAAGACAGCTGGAACCCCACTTGCTCAGCACTTCAAGCTCTCTGTTCAGCAGATGCCGAGTAATGATTAGGAAAGGCAGGAAATAGAGGCTATCCCATATACTAATATTGTGGGGAGTGTGATGTATGCCATGATAGGAACTAGACCTGACATAGCCCAAGCCGTGTGTGTGACTAGTAGATTCATGGCAGACCATGGAAAGCAACATTGGTTAGCTTTGAAATGGACTCTCAGGTACTTGAAGGGAGCTAGAGATTATGGAATATTGTTCAGTGGAAATCAGGAATGGGAAGGTGATCCTCTTGTGGGATACTGTGACAGTGATTATGCTGGCAATCTTGACAACAGGAAGTCCCAATCCGGTTATGTATTCATACTTTTTGGTGGAGTAGTGAGCTGAAAGTCCAACCTCCAGAGTGTAGTAGCTCTCTCCACAACGGAGGCTGAGTGTATGGCATTAACTGCGACTGTGAAGGAAAGTTTTTGGCTTAAGGGAATTGCATCAGAGTTTGAGGTGGAGCAAAAATCAGTAGCCATTGGTTGTGATAATAATTGTGCAATTAGCTTAACCAAACACCAAGTTTTTCATGAGAGGAGCAAGCACATTGATGTGCGGCATCACTTCATCAGAGAAGAGATTGAGAAGGGAAGAGTTGAAGTCTTCAAGGTTGATACAATAGAGAATCCTGCTGATATGCTCACCAAGCTTCTAGCAAATGATAAATTTGAACTGTGCATGAGATTGGTGGGATTATGCAGAAAGGAATGAAGTTTGGGATGAAAGACCAAGGTGGAGATTTGTTGTATTGGCCATTCATCTGTGTTGGAGATTCAGCTGGAGTGTGGAGGAGTAAGTAGAAATGGGGTTTTTAAGTAGGTTGTCAAGTACAACTGGAAATAGCCGAGAGTGTTCAGGGACCATTGGATCAAGGCCTTATTGATCGATCTAATCTGAGTTGTTGATTTGTTATTGACTGTTTAGTTGACTAGTATTAAAAGTCTTTATAGCTTCATTGTTTTTCCCCAATTTCATTTTTTGCTTCTATCCCAGCACCGAAATGTATTCTTGATTCTTCAAGATTGGTTTACTGTTGTATCAATAAAGTTTCTGATTTCTTATTCTGATTTGATCTTGTTGATTGTTCGATTGATTCCATCTCACGCACCAACACCAAGTGTGAGAGTGAGAGAGATCGAACACGAGTTGACAGAAAAGTAAAGATATTATTGATAGATGAAGGTAAATTTCGTGCTCGATCTATGTGGCCGGTTAATTAGCATTAAACGCTTGCTTTGCACCCCATGCCATGTTAAGAAACACAGTAGGGGATCCTTGCCCTTTTACATTCAGCAATGTTAAAGTTTTCAATGAATCTCAACATTCAAAATTAACTACGATTAGTTTAATTGGAAATATTGTTTGGACTGTGAACTGCCCATTATATTTCTCATTTCTGATCTGTAATTTGAATAAAGTACTAACATTGTAATAATTTGGTCTACTAAATAAGCATGACAGGTTGAATGGTCCTTCTCCATTAAAGGTTACTAGTTGCTAAAAGGAATATTCTCAAGAAACCTTCTAGTAGAAATTAAAATTAAAATTAAAATTAAAATTAAAATTAAAATTAAAATTAAAATTAAAATTAAAATTAAAATTAAAATTAAAATTAAAATTAAAATTAAAATTAAAATAAAATTGTAATATACTTGGTGATGTGAATTCACAAATCACACATTATTTGATCAACCCTACGAAAGACATCCATCGACCAATGACGAGGACAATGACAAAGAAGACGCAAGAAGTCTTAAGCACATTCATCCGCGGAATAAGCTCATCTGAAGAGAGTGCTGGGGTAGGGGACGATCGAAAGCTGAAAATGGTGCTCAAGGCCTCGTGGGAGGAGAGAACAGAAGCGACGCCCGACCCGAGCGAAGCAATACCCGTCTGGGCATTTCTTTTTGAAGTAATAACTCTCTCATACGGACTCCGCTCGTCAATGCGCAACTTTTGTATAATGGTCATAACTCTCTCATACGGACTCCGATTGGAGCGTGCAAGGTATCACGCGATGCCCTTCCGAAGATGAAGACAGTGTAATTGTAGTTTCTGGAGAGCTTGCCCGAACGGGCGATTTTCAAGGAGAAAACGTCCGTCCCGGGTGTTTTGGCAGTTTTTGGTCGGAGTCCAGAGAGTTTGCCCGAGTAGAGGGCGTTTCTGAAGGAGGACAAACGCCCAACCGGGCATTTTGCCTATTTTATTTAACACTTTTAACCTCTAGTATATATACCATGTCTAGGGTTTTGCCATTAGACTTTGAACATTATTGAAGAACAAAAACTCAAATTTGAGCACTCATCTTTATCTTTGAAAATTTATACAAAATCTCTTGTGGTTGCACTTAATCTATTGTCGAGCTTAGATTATTTGTTAAGGTATCTTGCTAGTTCTTGTGTTGCTAGTTGGTAGAGCCATTAGGTTGTTGTTTGTGAAAGTAGCCATTGAATTTTCTTTCTCGAGCTTTAATCTAAATCATAACACTTATCATCTTCTTCTTCTTTTCCATCTTTTAATTGATGCCCAAATTTAAATATATACTCCTCCGTTTCATATTAATAGAGTCATTTTTCTATTTTAGGAAGTTCCAAGTTAATTGAAGCATTTCTATTTTTAGCAAAAAGTAATTCTTCTTTTTTACTTTCTTCTCTCTTCATCTCTCTTACTTTAACATCTCTTACTTTTTTCACCATCCATTTAACACACTATTCTTAAACTCTGTGCTAAAAGAAATGTCTCTATTAACAAGGAATGGAGGGTGTGTTTCTTTTCAATCATCTTATCATTGGCTCGATGCTAATCTAAATATATATTTAAAAAAACAAACAATGCTCAATGTGCATCGAAAGAAAGTGGTGGCTTGGTGCTCTTATGACATGTGTATGATTTCATTTCCCTACTCAACTTCATTATCTTTTTAAAACAACTTCTCAAATTTAGATTCGCATATCTTCTAATCTTAGTCTAATTAATAATTTACATGACCATAATATTTGCTTTTATTCAAAGAAAATTCTTAACTAAATACATACTTTAAGAGTTATTATTAGATAAAATACATTTAGAAGTCTACTTATACTTATATATTTTATTTTATTCGATATTCTTAAAAAAATTTATTTCATTGTTATAATGTAATTTGTTTCACTATATCTTTTTGTAATTTTTTGTTTCATTAGGTTCTTATACTAACATATTTTTATTTAAAAGATTCTTTGGTTGAATTTTGATTTAACAGGTTTAACAGTTTAATTAATTCTCTATTGTTGACTAAATTTATTTATTTATTATTTATTTTTCTCTTATTTATCTTTTTAAATTAGTTTAATTGCTATATTAACTCAAGAATCACTAAAAAGTAACAAGTTTATAAGCACGAAAATGATAAATATATAAATTGATAACAGATAATATCAATAAAATTTATAGAATAAACTAATGAAATAAATATATTAGTCTATATATAAAATTGTCAAATTACTAATTTTAAATGCACATTAATATTATTTCCCAGAATTCTGTTACATTTGCGAGAAAGCAACTGTACGAAACTGTAAAACCGATTTTATCCGATTCGCATCATCTGATTAGTGTTAGAATCGTGCTTGGTCAAATGATTTTTGACTAATAATAAATATTACAAGACATTTAATTTTATGAAATTAAATGCAATAACGTCAATCTACGTTCCAAGTAGATGACCGTAGTATATTCATTTTCTCAAATCCGATTCCCGGTGAGTGAGAAATAATATACTCCCTCCGTTCCTTGTTAATAGAGGCATTTCTTTTTGGCACGGAGTTTAATAATAGTGTGTTAAATGAATAGTGAAAAAAGTAAGAGAGAA
Source organism: Salvia splendens (assembly GCF_004379255.2). Classification (NCBI taxonomy): domain Eukaryota; kingdom Viridiplantae; phylum Streptophyta; class Magnoliopsida; order Lamiales; family Lamiaceae; genus Salvia; species Salvia splendens. Next base: position 20,795,811 of record NC_056048.1, read on the forward strand.
GAAAGTAAGAGAGATGAAGAGAGAATAAAGTAAAAGGGAGAATTACTTTTTGCCAAAAATAGAAATGACTCTATTAACTTGGAACTTCTCAAAATAGAAAAATGACTCTATTAACATGGAACGGAGGGAGTATTAAAGTTGGTCACAATAAAGCTAGAAATGAACTATGTGAAAAGATTAAGGGATTAATCATTTAAGTGTTAATTATCCCACATCGGGGATGATAGACTTCTTTGATGAAGTATTTAACCAGATGAATTATTATGTGTAATAATTATCGTGGAATAAGAAGGGTGACAGAGAATACACGCGCGCACCGCCGCCAGCCCGCGAGCCGCGAGCCGCACACCGTGACCCGTGTCCCGTGCCCCGTGCCCCGTGCCCCGGGTGCCTTATGCCTTGTGCCTTGGCAATTGGTCTTTGGGCTGCTCTTTGGAGTTGGTCGTTGAGCGTGGTTCGAGCCCCGCTTGTTCTTTTTAGACCACCCCAAACTCCACGCTATCCCCGACGGGTCTGGTCCACGTCATGGTCCCGCTGGACCCCGACGCATGACGGGAGACAAAAGGTTCCCGCTGAACCCCGACGCATGACGGGAGACAAAAGGTCCCCGATGGACCCCGGCGGTCCATGGTGTATCCCGTCGTGTAGCATGTCCAGGTGCGTCGTGTCTCTTCAGCTCCCACTGGCTAGTGCACCAGTCAATAACCCCCGGCGGTTACGGTCAAGCCATCATGGCACACATAATGGCTGTTGACTCCATCAATGCCCTGCAGGTGGACTTAGCCTATAAATAGGCATGTCTTCCCGTCGAAGCTCTGCCCCCGCCTTACTCCCGTTCGCCGGAGCTCTGTTGCTAGCGGTGCTGCTACTTCAGAGACGTAGCCGTTTTATCTTTGGGGACGACACGCCAAACCGAGAGCACTACCGGGGTGTATCTCGTCTTGCGGAAAGATGACTCCTCGACTCGGCTTACCGCTTTCCACAGATATTTTCCCGTGTAATTGTTTCAGTTTTCCGTGTAATTTTCCTTTGTTTATTTTCATTGTAATTTTCGTCCGGCAAGACTTGTATCTCATTTCCACAGTAATCGCAAGACGAGATATTCATGCCACTAAAGGACTTTACACACACCAACTAAACTGAAATCAACACCTTTGCTTGGAGATGTCGACTGACCCGTCTACCGCCGCTGCCACCGTTCCATCCACCGTGTCCCCCGTCACTCCCGTCAACACGTCGTCGGACATAACGATGATTCCGACTCCTGGCTTCTCAACCTCTTCATCAACAACCCCTTGGGTGTTTGACAACCCATTTGGGACGGTTTCTGGATTCACCTCGAGTGGGTCGGTCGGTTCCACTTTCAGTGGTTCCATTGGATCCTTCATTGGGTCATGTGTCGGGGCCTTCGGGCACGGCACGGGTGCTGGACCCATCGGGGTCGGCACGGGTGCTGGACCCATCGGGGTCGGCACGAGTGCTAGCTCCTTCGGGGGCAGCACGGGTGTTGGACCCTTCGGGGTCGGCACGGGTGCTGGATCCTTCGGGGTCGGCACGGGTGCTGGATCCATTGGGGTCGGCACGGGTGCTGGATCCTTCAGGGTCGGCACAAATGCGGGGGCCTCCATGCTCCATGCAACTGTGGGGGGTACTGTGCCCCAACCAATTGTTAGCTTCTACGGGGGCAACGGATTTGGTCCATTCCATGGGACAAGCTCGGCACCAATGGCACCAAGGATGATGCCACCCGCTGAGAAGCCGTCGAAGTTCACTGGAACGGACTTCAAGAGATGGCAACAGAAAATGTTGTTCTACCTAACAACGTTGGGCGTCGTTAACTTCCTCAAGGAGAACGAGCCAACCCCGCCGAGCGAGGATGAGGCACATGTCGAGATGTACGTCGAGTATGACGCTTGGCGCAAAGGAGACTATCTTTGTAAAAACTTTATTTTAAGTGCTTTAGATGATAGTCTCTATAACGTGTATTGTACTATTCCCACATCAAAACAAGTGTGAGAAATGCTAGATAAGAAGTACCGTAGTGATGATGCGGGTACTAAGAAATTTGTAATAGCTAAGTACTTGGACTACAAAATGATCGACTCCCGACCAATCATGGACCAAGTGCAAGAGTTCCAGCTCATCATCCACGACCTCGCCGCCGAGGGAATGGCCCTGCCTGAAGCTTTCACGGCGGGCACGGTCATTGTAAAACTTCCACCCGGCTGGAAGGACTTCAAGAGCTACCTTAAGCACAAGCGACAGGAGATGAATCTTGAAGACTTGTTCGTGAAGTTGCGCATTGAGTCAGACGTGCACAAACGCGATGGTTTGGCTTAGGGCCATGGCCCACCGGTTGCAAAGGCCAATCTGTTGGAGCGGGGCGGTCCCTCCAACAAACGCTCCCGTCCAATTGCAAAGGACAAGGGCAAGAAGAAGCAGCCTGCGAGGAAGGTTGAAGGCAACTGCTACAACTGTGGCAAACCTGGCCACTTTTCCAAGGACTTCCGCAAGCCGAAGAAGAAGTCGGCTGCCCCCCGTTGTTGAAAAAGAATTCAAGGACTGGGATGAAAGTGACCTTGTTGCTGTGGTCACGGAAGAAGTTAACCTTGTTGATAACAAAGGTGGCTGGTATATCGACACTGGAGCTACTGCCCACGTTTGTGCCGATAAGAGCAAGTTTGCCTCCTACACCGCTCTTGAAGGGAGGAAGATCAATATGGGGAATCAAGCCTCGTCTCAAGTCCTCGGCATTGGAGACGTGATTCTCATGATGACGTCCGGTGTCACCATCACTTTGAAGGATGTGTTGCACGTCCCGGACATCCCGAAGAACCTAGTGTCAGGATCAATACTAGTGAATAAGGGGTTTAAACTTGTATTTGAATCTGATAGGTTTTATTTGTACAAGTTTGGGAAGTCACTCGGAAAAGGCTTTGTAACCGACGGACTTTTCAAGCTTAGTGTAGCTGTACGCCATGTCCCTAAGCCGTTGGCTAATAATAAGAATGCTTCTACTTCTTCTTACTTGGCTGAGTGTTCTAACTTGTGGCACAATAGATTGGGACATGTAAATCAAAATGCCATTAAAAGATTAGTAAGTTTAGATTTACTAAAGGCAAATGAAGTAGAAACTCAAAACAAATATGAAACTTGTCTTGAGGCAAAAATGACTAAGTTACCGTTTCATTCGGTTGAACGGAACACGAAATCCCTTGAATTAATTCACACGGACGTATGTGACTTAAAATTGGTGCAAACGAGAGGTGGTAAAAAATACTTTATCACATTCATAGATGATTGCACAAGATATTGTTATGTCTATCTTTTAAGAAGTAAACATGAAGCAATAGAAGCGTTCAAAAATTATAAGAACGAAGTCGAGAATCAACTTGGATGTAAAATCAAAATGATTCGAAGTGCTAGAGGAGGTGAATACGTAGCCCCGTTTGAGGAATTATGCAACGCAAGTGGTATAATTCACCAAACGACTGCACCATATTCACCACAATCTAATGGTGTTGCAGAACGCAAGAATCGAACTCTCAAAGAGATGATGAATGCGTTACTGATCAGTTCGGGGATGCCCCAGAACATGTGGGGGGAAGCTGTTTTGACAGGCAACTACATCCTAAACAAAATCCCACTCAAAGGTAAGGACGTTACTCCTTATGAGTTGTGGAAGGGAAGGAAGCCATCCTACAAATACCTCAAAGTGTGGGGGTGTTTGGCTAAGGTGATGGTTCCTCCGCCCAAAGAAGTTACAATCGGTCCTAAAACGGTTGACTGCATCTTCATTGGGTATGCACTTAATAGTAGTGCATATCGATTTGTTGTCCACAAGTCTGAAATACCGATTGTGACCGTGGGAACAACAATCGAGTCAAGAAATGCTGTATTTCTTGAAAACATATTTCCTCGCAAAGACAAGGAAAATATTGTACCCAATTCTGAGACAAGAATTGAGGATGAAGCCACTAGTTCTAAATCAGCGGATGAAGAGCCAGAATCGCGCAAGCGAACAATGCCTGATCCAAACGATGTGGTACCAAGACGTGGTAGCAGGGTCAGAACACCAAAGACATTTGGTCCTGACTACATTGCATTCATGTTGGATGAAGAACCAACATCAATAAAAGTAGCCTTTGCTGGCCCAGACGGGTTGCATTGGAAAGAAGCTGTTTAAAGCGAAATTGAGTCAATTTTGCTAAACCACACGTGGGTGTTGGTTGATCTACCTGAAGGTGCTAAACCTTTAGGATGCTAATGGGTCCTTAAAAGAAAGTTTAAGGCCGATGGAACAGTGGACATGTATAAAGCTCGACTGGTAGTCAAAGGCTTTAAACAAAAGGAAGGGTACGATTTCTTCGATACATACTCACCTGTAACGAGGATTACATCCATTCGAGTGCTTCTCGCGATTGCTGCTGTGCACAATCTTGAGATTCATCAAATGGATGTTAAGACTGCGTTTCTAAATGGTGACCTTGAAGATGAAATCTATATGGAACAACCTGAAGGTTTTGTAGTACCTGGACAAGAGGAAAATGTATGCAAGCTGGTTAAATCCCTCTATGGATTGAAACAAGCGCCATTGCAGTGGCACTTGAAATTTGATAACGTGATGTTATCAAATGGATTTAAAATCAACGAATGTGACAAATGTGTCTACATTAAGAACACTGATAATGGATACGTTATAGTGTGTCTCTACGTTGATGATATGTTAATCATGGGTAGTAACACCTAAGTGATTAACGACACGAAAGTCATGTTGAAGAAAAACTTCGACATGAAGGATATGGGTCTAGCCGATTTAATTCTTGGAATGAAAATTCTAAGAACATCCGAAGGAATCACCTTAACACAATCTCATTATGTTGAGAAAGTATTAAAGAGATTCAATGCCTATGATGGCATCCCGGCTAAGACGCCTATAGAGCTCAATGTTCACTTGAGCAAGAACAGAGGTGAGCCCGTTGCACAAGAAGATTATGCACGGGTCATTGGATGCATTATGTATCTTACTAATTGCACTCGACCTGATATTGCTTGCGCCATGAACAAGTTGAGCCGTTATACAAACAATCCAAGCAAAGAGCATTGGAAAGCTCTTGTAAGAGTTTTAAGATATCTCAAGTATACTCAAAATCATGGGCTACACTTTTCGAGATACCCCCTGGTACTTGAAGGGTACTGCGATGCAAATTGGATATCCGATAACAAAGACTCACTTTCAACAAGTGGATATGTCTTTACTATTGGGGGTGGTGCTGTCTCGTGGAAATCCACGAAACAGACATGTATAGCCCGATCCACCATGGAATCTGAATTCATAGCTTTAGATAAAGCCGTGGAAGAAGCCGAATGGCTTAAAAACTTCCTTGAAAATATTCCATGTTGGTCAAAGCCCGTGCCTCTAGTGTTAATTCACTGTGATAGCCAAGCCGCTATTGGGAGGGCAAACAGTGGCTTGTACAATGGTAAGTCTCGACACATTCGTCGACGACACAATACCGTGAGACATTTGATCACAACAGGGGTGATTACAATTGACTACGTGAAGTCATTGGATAATCTAGCGGATCCGCTAACCAAAGGGTTAAATCGTGATCAAATGAATAAATTGCTAGAGGGAATGAGTTTGAAATCCACAAACTAAAGAATTGTCATAGTGGTAACCCAACCATTATGACTGGAGATCCCAAGAACTTGGTTCAATGGGAAAACTAAGCTATGAGAGTTCGTGTGAAACACTCATCTATATCTATTCCCTAGAGAGCAATAGAGTGTTTGAAAAACTTGCCTAGTGGTGAGGTTAAGTATATGACTATTAATGATTCCTAAAGGATCTCGTTGAGATGAAGTTCTCGAGGAGACTAAGTATGACAAGATACTTAACGAGGAATCACCTATGTAAGTGTGAAGTGGGGCTGCTTCAAACTATACACTTATGAATCCAAAGTGGTGTCCAAGGCCTGAAATGGACACAAAACGTGAGAACGGATGAGGTTGAGGTGTTTAAGTGTTAACATCATTGTCTCGGTGCACGCCGTGGAGAAATAGTTCAAAGCATCGCGCTACTAGTCCGCCTGTGTATCTGATGGTGTTGACTATGGATGGTTCAAAGCAAAAAACTACCTATCCTTATGCTTACATACCTCTTGAGGGTTGAGCTTGTGTCTGCATACATATGCATTTGGCAATTTCCACTCATGTGGGGGATTGTTGGAATCGTGCTTGGTCAAATGATTTTTGACTAATAATAAATATTACAAGACATTTAATTTTGTGAAATTAAATTCAATAACGTCGATCTACGTTCCGAGTAGATGACCATATTATATTCATTTTCTCAAATCCGATTCCCGGTAAGTGAGAAATAATATATTAAAGTTGGTCACAATAAAGCTAGAAATGAGCTATGTGAAAAGACTAAGGGATTAATCAACTAAGTGTTAATTATCCCACATCGGGGATGATAGAATTCTTTGATGAAGTATTTAATCAGATGAATTATTATGTGTAATAATTATCGTGGAATAAGACGGGTGACAGAGCCCACATGCGCGTACACGCGTGCCGCCGCCCGCCTGCGAGCCGCGCACCGTGACCCGTGCCCCGGGCGCCGTGCACCGGGTGCCAGGTGCCTTGTGCCTTGTGCCTTGTGCCTTGGCAATTGGTCTTTGGGTGGTCTTTGGGCTGTTCTTTGGAGCTGGTCGTTGAGCGTGGTTCGAGCCCCGCTTGTTCTTTTTAGACCACCCCAAACTCCACGCTATCCCCGACGGGTCTGGTCCACGTCATGGTCCCGCTGGACCCCGACGCATGACGGGAGACAAAAGGTTCCCGCTGGACCCCGACGCATGACGGGAGATAAAAGGTCCCCGCTGGACCCCGACTCACAACGGGAGTCAAAAGGTCCCCGCTGGACCCCGACGCATAACGAGAGACAAAAGGTCACCGATAGACCCCCCGATGGACCCCGACGGTCCATGGTGTATCCCGTCGTGTAGCATGTCCAGGTGCGCCGTGTCTCTTCAGCTCCCACTGGCTAGTGCACCAGTCAATAACCCCCGGCGGTTACGGTCAAGCCATCATGGCACACATAATGACTGTTGACTCCATCAATGCCCTGTAGGTGGACTTGGCCTATAAATAGGCATGCATCCATTGCATTCTAGACATAGAATACACAAGCATTCCTGCATACACGCTCTCTCCCTCTCTGCATATCTTCCTGTCGAAGCTCTGGCCCGCCTTACTCCCGTTCGCCGGAGCTCTGTTGCTAGCGGTGCTGCTACTTCAGAGACATAGCCGTTTTATCTTTGAGGACGACACGCCAAACCGAGAGCACTACCGGGGCGAATCTCGTCTTGCGGAAAGAGGACTCCTCGACTCGGCTTACCGCTTTCCACAGATATTTTCCCGTGTAATTGTTTCAGTTTTTCCATGTAATTTTCATTTGTTTATTTTCATTGTAATTTTCGCCCGGCAAGACTGTATCTCATTTTCAGAGCAATTAGCTCTCTTAAATTAAAGATTTCAATCCACCGCAGACTCTCTCTCTCACACACACACCTAACCCATGTAGCTAGCTGACTCTAGGCATGCACAAGGGTCACGAACCGCCGGTTCCGGTTCATGAACCGGCGGTTCACGGTTCAGGAAATGCTTGAACCTGAACCGGCCCGCCTATCTCCCGGCGGTTCCGGTTCCGGTTCAAAAAACCGCCGGTTCACCAGGCGGTTCAAAACCGCCGGTTTTTTGCCTGAACCGGCGGTTCAACCGAAATTAAAACATTCAAGGATGTCTCTATAAAATAGACAACCAAGAATGACTTTGTCCCACATCGAAAGTGGAACATAAAACATTCAAGGATGTCTCTATAAAAGAGAAACAACCAAGAATGGTTTCATAAATTCTCAAGCCCATCAAATATATATGGGCTATTACGAATTTCTTGTATTCACTAGTTTGTAAAAATTGATTTTAAATATAAAAATCAATTTTTATAAATAATTTTTTTTTAAAATTCGGTTGAACTGGCGGTTCAAACCGCCGAACTGCCGGTTTTGAACCGCCGGTTCACGGTTCACAATTCGCCGACCCTGAACCGGCCCGTGTTAACCGGCAACCCTCCGGACGGTTCAAACCGCCGGTTCCGGTTCCGGTTCCGGTTCATGAACCGGCGGGCCCGAACCGGCGGTTAACCGCCGGGCCGGTTCGGTTTGTGCATGTGTAGCTGACTCCATTGAAGGCTGCGTGAAACGATAATCCCTCGTTGTTTCGACAATTTTCACAAATGGAAGGGGGTTGGACAGGATTGAGCAATAATGCTATGGAATTCTTCAATAGCTCTGCGCTGATGGAGGCGTTCGTCGACATCTTCGTCTGCGCGGTGCCGATTTGGCTGGCGGTCATGATCGGCTTGTTGATCAGCTTGTCGTGGCGCCCGAGATGGTCCGGATTGCTCTTCCTCGGCCTCCGATCCAAACTCCGCTACGTTTGGACCCTGCCGCCGGGCCTCGGCGCGCGCCGCTTCTGGCTCGCCTTCACGGCGCTCTCCGCCTTCTCGCTTTGCCGCGGCCCCTGGTTTAGATCCCGTGGAATGACGCGTAAGTTGGAAAAGGAGTCGGCGTCGAATTTGCCTCCGACGCCGGCCGCCTCTGCTCAGGAGTCGGTTGATAATGGTAGCTGCCGCGATATTAGGTACCTATTATCCACTTCCTATGCGGATATTTGCACATTGATTATTTTTGTAGGTGTGTGGATTTATTGTATTCAATTTGAACCTGATCTCGACAAAAAAAATACATTTAATGTATTCATATTCAGTTCAGGAATGTTCTATAAATTCCAATTAACCGTGTAATTAGTTGTAGTTTTTGTAGTGAGGTTAGTGATTGAGGTGTTAGTAAAAGCTAATTACACACAATGATAGTGGAATTTCAGAGTTGGAATGCCATTGGATTCAGGATGAAGAGAACTAATCATCACCGTGATATATGCATATACGTGTGTGGTTAATAAATGTGTTTTCCAATTCTAAGAGATCTCGTGCTATGTTTAGCAGTTGTTTTCAAGAAACTTGTACAAGGAACACAAGAATCTAGTGTGATGCATTGCTTAGTGAGGAGTCTGTTTTAAATGATAAAGCAGCGTGGAAGACATCTTACATATTATTCCTATCTTACTTTCATCTCTGGGCTTAGATAGGCAAGCAATATCTGCTTTAGGATTATCTATGGAGTCTGCAAGGTTGTATCTCGTAAACATTGTTGCCCAAGAATGTTTGGTTACCCTTCATATCTTATCATAGGGTTATTGATGAAATATGTGGAGAGAGACAGAGATTAAGTCAATTGGTGGTTATAGCTGCATTTTCCATTATTTGACATGATATTTTGCCTTCGAGAATGATTTTTAGATGGATTAGTTAAGTTCTTTATGCATTCCCCAGTAGTTAATGTATTACCCTTTCTCATAAGGTTATTAAAACCTTTCTGCTGTGAGTTTTTGATGAATTTTTGTAATTTAATCTTCATGATTGTTAATACATAACCAGTTATTCGTAAGATTAGTGGCAACATGTTATCCAGTAGATGTACTGTTCAAAATCAAATGTTCTTTCTATGTGATCAGTGGAACTATTTATAAATATATGATGCTCAATATTGACTTTGCTCCTTCAGTAGCTCTCTAACTGGAGCTCTAGAGGGAGAATCCAATGTTGTCACAGAAAAAGACTTGGAACGCCTGTTAAAGCTTCTTAATGTTAAAGATGGAGACATGGCGTGGCAAAGCATGATGGAGCGCTCCACAACAAACATGCATTACCAAGCTTGGCGTCATGAGCCTACGGTAGGAGTAGGTGGTTTTATATATCAGTTATGGGAAACTGCTGCTCTATGTTCTCTAATGGAGCAAATTAAAAATATCGATTATAATAAAGACGATGTCGAATTTCTGGTTTTATCTTATAAGTAATAGTAGTACATTCTTATTTCAATAATATTTTGTCAAATGCTTTTATACTGGTGACTCTTTTTATGTTCTTTATGCCTAGCGTTTTAGAATCACATGAGAACTACTGCTAGGTTTCTTGTTACAATTTAGTCTTTCATCTACTATTAGGAAATTAGTTTGTTCATAGGACTTGTGAAGCATATGAATACTGATTCGTCACTATGTTTTGTTCATAGAATGGCCAAACAATTTACCGAAGCAAAACCATTTTTGAGGATGCAACTCCGGAGCTTGTCAGAGATTTTTTCTGGGATGACGAGTTTCGACCTAACTGGCATCCTATGCTTGTATATGTCAATATACTGGAAGAATGCCCCAAGACAGGGATGATGATGATGCACTGGATTAAGAAGGTATATTAGTCAGAAGCAGCTGTGCCACTTCAATACTTTAATTTTTGCTTTCTTGACAGATTTTCACCTCATGACATCGATTTTTCCTGCCTATACAGTTCCCTTTCTTCTGTAGTGATCGTGAATATATCATTGGTAGGAGAATATGGGAACAAGGAAACGCATACTATTGTGTGACAAAGGTATGGTATTTGACTCTACATGAAATGTAGTCCACACTGCCTATTTTGCTTTCAGAATGTGATATAGGATATGATATTACTCCTTAAGTTCTTATGGGAAATTAACATGAATTTGCTAATGCTGTGGGTGCAGGGAGTACCATATGCAGCTTTGCCAAGGCTTGACAATCCTAGGCGTGTTGATCTCTATTTTTCGAGCTGGGTTATCAAGCCTGGTGAGCATTCCTTTCCATATGGCATTAAGATCTCTCTCTCTCTCTCATATATATATATATATATATTGTAACGAAATGCAAAATATGCAGTTCAATAGCGGAAAGATGGCCAGACATCAGCATGCGAGGTCAATCTCGTTCACTATGAAGATATGGGGATCCCAAAAGACGTTGCTAAGCTAGGTGTTCGTCACGAGATGTGGGGAACTGTGAAGAAGCTACATGCTGGCTTTAGAGCATATCAGAGTGCTAAAAGCAAGAGTCATTATCACTAACCAGGTGTGCTATCATGGCAAGAACTACCACAAAAATCTCCTGCAATGAAGGAGCAAGAACCTGATGAACGAGAGCAAAATGAGTTGGCAGGAGTGGACACAGGCAGAGAGGTGGCTGTGGAATCGATTGGAGGTGGGTAGCGATAGGGGGAATGGTGGCTGTTGTTTGCGGGCTACAAACCGGTGTGATTGGGACTGGGAGAGCGATGGTAATTGGGGGAGCAGGGCATAGGATTGCCGCGAGACGAGGTAATGGGAGGCGATAGATGTATGAAAAAGAGGCTTTAAGAAACAAGTAATGCAACTAAGAGAGGAGGGTATTCTATATTGTTACACATATTTGATTATTGCTCTAGTTTTGGATGTTTCATACCTTGTCCATATCTTACTCTTTGCTTGGGATGTATTTCTTATTTCTGGCTATAAAATCATAAATCACAAATCGTAAATTAATATATAAGGATCTATCATATGTTTTAATTATTTTAAAATATAAAATACTTTGTATATAATCTATATTTATTGTTTTATAAAAAAGGGCTAAATTATTTTGTATATTGATTGTTTTATACTAGAAGGACCAAATATAAAATACTTTGTACTATATAAGTTATTCTTGTTTTATAATATAAATTTCTCCGTAATATATGCTCTTGTTAAAAAAGTTACTCATATATTTTAGATTAAAAAAGATAGAGATGGAAAAAAGAGAGAAGTAGAGGATAGATGTATTGGGAATAGATTTTAGATTTTCTTTTCTTAAATTTGGAGTCCATTTGTCTGCAAATTAAGGCATAAAATGCAGTAGCCAAAAAAGAGCTAGTATGTAATTTTCAATATTGACAAAAAATAATCTCTCCATATTGCGATCCCTTTACTAATGTTAAGACTACTTTTTTCATTCAACATACTCAAGTTGTCCCCTTTCCTTTTTGACTGTTAAACTATGAGATTCACAATTACAAAATAATTGGTCCATGTACCGTTACGTGTGTATAATTAATTACATAGACACGGTCACACGGCCTTTGATTAACAACTACTTCAAATATTAGTAAAGATATTTAATAAATAAGCGAAGGCTGTTTACGATTTCATTTGAGTTAATCACAATCAATTTATTAGCAAACTATATAGTGATTTTATTTTAGTTATCACTTAGAGTGTGCAATAGTATTTAAATGGAACATCAAGTTTAGTTTATTTATAACCCAGTCAACTTTAATTGCCCTTGCACAATATGCCATGGATATTATATCAAAGTCAATAATATATCACTACAACTCTTGTTGAAATGCAAAATTAAGAAATTTATTTTTATTAATTTTGTGAATTCTATATATTCTTTGTCGCTCTGTGCAAGTAAAGTAGCGTGTAGAAAGCATCAACATTGAAAAGATGAAACCTTTTTTTTGCTTTCTTTCTTTCCAGAGATTTATTCTCATTTTCACACACACACACAACACCTTTACACTTTCTTAAGAAATCCACCATTTTTACATCCTCAAAATAGCTTGTTCTTCTTCTTTTGCACCAATAAACTCAGTAATCACGAACCAAAACCAAAACCAAAACCAAAACCAAAACCAAAACCAAAATCTCTTAATATTTATATTTAGAATTATTTGAATACCTCTGCACCATTACAATATGCAACAGCTTGGATCCCAAATCATCAAGAAATCTAGCATATCAAGAGGGAGAGATAATCTCCCAATACAAATCTAGACAGATTGCAAGAATCAATCTTCTGCTATTCAAATGACAATATATAAAAAAAAACACACAAACTACAATGAGAATACTCTGCATATAATAAACCAAGATGAAGATTGCTTCAAGTATTGCAGAGCAGCTGGGGGGAATGAAGCCTGGTCCGACGTCGTTTGGCTTGAAACGGTGTCGAACCAGACAACATCCCCCTCAGCAGTTGAGGAGGAAGAGAGTACAAGTAGAAATGGCCATGCACTTGATTTGTTATGGGGCCTTATATACCTCAGGATGACAACTGATGAGGGCTATCTTTTTGACAAGTAGTTACACTTTTGACAACTTCCTACATCATCATGCTTTTTCATTTTCACTATTATTCAACAACATAATTACTATTATTCATTTTTTTTATCATGCATGACAAAAATATTGAGTAAAGTCTCTATGTGACTGCAATAAAAATTTGATATCATGGTTAAGTTTTAGTATTCCACCAAATATTATGCATATTGTTATGATTTGGATCTATTAGAGAGGTTAATGCAAAATTAAATTTCTCCAATCACACTGAATACATTAGAATTGGGTGGAAGAATATTTTTTAACACAAAATACATTAGTATTAATCTCAGACAAAAACAGAGAAAACATACATACTCTATAAACTCAGATATGATTTGCAACACTGAAAAGGGAATTCATAATCAGGAAAATGTTTTTGCAAATGCATCTAAATAAGTTACAGAAATTTACACTTTCACGCATTAAATATAAAAACAAGCCACTCGAACGGGTTCTGGATCCACAAGGCACAAGACAAAGGTTTTCATCTCTCTATAGATCAATTTGGTTTCGACATTAAATAATTAAATAACTTACAGCAGCTCATCAAGAATGAACAGCAATGTCCATGTGTCTCTCGCCCATCAGGTTAGATGTAAACGATTCATCCATCTCCCCTCCTTGTTCTCGACTTTTCCAACCGTTCTGTTTATCACTTCCGCTTTTCCTGTTCGTGGACCTGTCTCTTAAAATGTGAAAACCATGGCCACCTTCTTCTGCCCCTCTATCGGAATCTTTTGAGTCACTGAAGCTCTTCCTTCTTCCCAACTTAGGAGATTTTGCTCGAGTTGGAGGTGGCTGATTTCCAGAAAACAGTAAAATAGTGAAATTTAAGATGTAACACAAATACTACTAATAAATAAGAAAATGCTACTCATATATTTTCTTTCATTAGACAACTGCAGTACCTTTTTCAGTTCGACTTTTGGAGGTGGTCCGTCATGGTAAAAGCTCGGCATTGGGCTTGCTTTGAAATTTAAACTCTTCCTTAGTTGCTTGATTGCTGCTTCAGACTCTTCCTACAAAATCGAAGAAGCCAGAGAAATAGCACAAAGAAACATTTCAAGAGTCATGACTAGGTCCGAATCAACACAAAAATTCAAAGAATTTCAAAATTGTGAATACCTTAGTCCTTGCCTCATACTGATTTTTCTCTGCTTCCAGTGCTTGATGTTTTTCCTCCAATTTTGTGAAAAACTAAAACAGACAAGTATCGTTAAATTAACACGACAGAATCACACAATCTACTTCACGGGCAAAGTAAATTCAATCAATAGACGTTACCTCCCTTCTTCTTTCAGCACGTTCACTGCTTTTAAAGGTTGGGGCTGAGGCAACTGTTATGTTACACTTTCTTGCTGGCACAGTAGTACTTCGATAGTTAAGGCAAATCAATATAAGCAGTCACACTACCTACTACTACTACTATGATAATAATATCATGTTGTGGTAATAATAATACTACTACTAATAATAAATAGCTCTATGCTAGAATAGGATATCATGAGGTAACAGAGCAATTATCTTCATCAACTAGCTTCTTGTTATCGGGCAGCGGTGGCTTCTTTTGGACAACAGGTGTGACTATCTGCACCCACATGCTCAAAGAGTCACTATCGTAATACCTTAATCGGTATTTAAGAAAGAACTCATCATAATAAACTTTTAGTCTCATGGCAAGTTATAGAATTAAGCGTGTGACATAAACTTAAGATACCAGATCACATCTACAGTTAAAGCATACCACTTCACAAACAAGTGGTTGAAAATATAAGCAAGAACCAAATCACATTTCCAAACAAATAAAGATTCTACTTGGTCTGGGAATTTACCATATTCTGTTTAACAGAACTAGGCTGCAGCGGGACACGAATATGTGATGGCTTGTCTCCACCAGTGGTGTTGTCGCACTCAGCTCCGTTTGGACGAGCTCCATGTAAAGCACGTTTTTCAGTTGCCAGAGCAAATGGCTGTGGAACTGTGCATTTTGTTTTGAAGTTCCCAACAGCGGGCTTGGTAACTTTTCTCCCACAAGGCTGTGTCTTCTTATCATGATCTCTTGCTTTATGACCTTCCAATTTCACACCATCCTTCTCAATTCCCCTCTTGGATTCAGCAACACTCTCCACAGAACTCTCCTGCTGACAAGGTTTTATTTCCTCAGGCTTCACACTATTGCATTCCTTCACCACACAGTCGCCATTCTCATCGGATACATCAACATGTTGAGGATCAATGTTGATAATCTCAGGCAGCTGTGCGACATCCTGATCGCAGGCATTGTCACAACCTGAACCACTGGTGACACCATTTGCATATATAATGACACCATCGAGCTCCTTGTCAATATGAACATCGCTGCCATCTATCTCCATATCACTAAGATGATAAACAAAAAGCACTATTTTAAAGGTCCGTGTATAATGTAATTGCATAAAAGTCAGCAAAATCCCCAAGTCTTTATACTTATATCCATGCCTCACATATAGTAGTATTGTACATTGAGTTCACACATATATGCAATTGCTCCATAGTGATTTCACCTTACACTGGTTTACACAGCCATATACCACTACGTCATCTCAAGCAACAAAAGAAACATTTAAAACACACTATTTTTAGACAATCTATGCAACAAAATAATAAAATCAAAAGAGCCATTTCAGTTTTATAGAGAAGAAGTAAGTACATCTTTCGGTGGCATTCATAACACTTCATTAAACTTGTTTATCCTGTAAGGTGTGTTAATGCTTTTTGTCTTGAATTAGCTGAATTATCCGAGCTATCGATCACACAAGAACCAGGACATGGAACAAACCTATGATCATATTTACTTATGATGAATGTACAAACCTAATCATATTCACTCAGACTTCAAATTCAATGCTAGCCGGTTTATGAATAGGAAACAAGAACAATTGTTTAAACAAACGATGATTCAATGTCTTCCATTTCATGGAAATCCAGACAAATGGTAACTTCAATTTTTGCCAATGACATTCCTAGCTTGAAATAATTCACTAAGAATTAAAAATAAAGTGACAAATCATACTCAAAGCTCTAGTTACTGAGAAGATACAGCTTGGATGAACAAGGTACCAGATGATAAACCAAATGCATAACTTGTCGCATAATATCACATAAAAACAATGAACATCTCTAAGAAATCAGAACATGACATTACCAACTCAATAATCGTAATTGCGGAATTTCAAAAATCAATAAATTAGGTAAAATTTCGGAAAAACTGAAAAATTCCAGCACCCAAACATTCATCTGCTGGAAAAAAAAATAGAAACGAAAATTTGATTGATAGGTACAGTTTTGTGTGCAAGCATAGAATAGAGTAAAGAAGAAAGGATTTGAAAATGTAGGAAATTCTACTTACGGGTATGATAAAAATGAAAACTTTTTGCTTAATTTGGCTTCTGGGTTTTCTTTATCAAGAGCTTCCTTGAACTCCCAGTGTGTGTACTGTGTGTGACGGTGGGCTTTGTCTGTGTGCTGTTGCAGATAGTTATAGAGACAAGGGGTGGAATAAAATAATGACGTTTGTTGACGGCGGTTGAGAATTTTGAAATGGAATTGGGAATTTCTGAATAATTACTAATAAATTTGTCACAAAGTGATGGTGTGAAATGTCATTTAAGGCCCTGTGTTGGAGGTAAAATTTTTGAATTTTGCTGCGCATGAGTTTTTTTTCTTTTGTTGTAAATAACTCGCTCCGTTCTACGGTACTGTAGACGTTTCTTTTCGGCAAACGATTAAGAAATGAAAAGGGTTGAGAGATGAAGAGAAAATAAAGTAATAAAGAAGAAATGTGTTGTTTTTTTTGCTAGATTAGGAAATGACTCTACGATTATAGAATGTACCAAAATAGTAAAATGACTTCACTACTACCAAACGGATGAATGACTAAATTGGGTCCAAATTTCATATGTCTGGATTTTTGTATACTCCGTTGTAGTTGTCTTTTTTCAAAAATGGCATCACATTTTTTTCCAATAAGTAGAAATGCTCAAGCCATAAGAATGAAAAGTTGAGATTACATCATAAAAAATATGGAGTATTAACAAAACAGTCAAATTAACAATACAATACAATACAATACAAAAATGGCAAAAAAACTATTACCACCATAGAAGTTCTTAGAGCATCCGCAACCTTATCTTCATTCCGTCTTTAATTCATCTCATCGCACACTATTCATGGCCCCTCACCACTTTTTACTCCATCTCTTCCTAAAGAGATAGCACTGCAACCCTCCATCTCCGATTCATCTCATCTCTTAACTATTCGTGGGTCACACTATTTCATTTCACTTTTATTTTTTTTCCAAACAAATTTAATTTAAATTAAGATGGAATATTATTTTAAAAATAATATTCATATATTTTATAAAAAAATATAATAATTACATAATTAATATATTTAGTGAGATATTGTTTCTTTGGAATAAAGAAAAATTTATGTGATGAATGAGGTATTTATAGAAGAGTTTAGGATAATTGGATAATAAAAAAATAATTTTTTAAAGAAAACGGTCATAAAACTTTAATATTTGAGGAATTGGAAAACTTTTATTAAATTTGTTATTTTTTTTATTTTTTCTGATTTTTTTATAAAAAGAATTATATTAAAATTTGACGCTCATTCGCGTGCCGGCGAGTGAGCGTCACCGCCAATGCCAACTCGGCACGTGTGGGGGTCGCACGGAGAGTTGGCTCGATAATATCTCCCTCCAAGAGATTTTTTAGAGACCAATTGCTTGCAACTCGGTCTCTTAGCCATCTCGTATTGCCAAGACGAGATGGAGATGACTAAGAACCAGTTGCAAATACTCTTACCGTAATTGAACCCATGCAACAATAGTCGAAAGAGAGTAAAGAATGGCCGAAAGAAAAAAAAAAGACTTAAACAAGCAGATACATAGTAAAAAAAAAAAAAGGGCCAAACAACACACAACAAAAACTCACCCAATAACAGTCAAATAATACCAAGATCACCATCACAATATCTATTCCTTATTAATTTTGAAAATTATTATAGTGCAATCTATTAATGACATAGATTATCCTCTGAAATATGGAAAACAGCATTTTCTTTACAAGTACTAAAATATACTGCCATTTCCTCATGCCGAACTTAGCTTATGATTAATTTGAACTATCTACCTAAATAGTTAATTCCACCGCATGGGATCCATTCCCTTATAAACACAGTGTTAGAGATATATCATTAATATTACTATATTTTATGAATATATGTGGACACAAAAAAAGATTAAATCATTTTCCATATTCTCAATTTATTCACTGCACGTCTAAAAATATTAATGACTAAGACTGATTACGATTTTTTTTCATGAAAAAATGGGTGGATCATAGCATTACAGCTAATGACAATTTTGACAGTCTAACTATGAAGGGTTAGATTGTCATAACGACGTTTTGTCCGACAAATTGTAATTAGTATTTGCCAATTGTGGCCCAATAATTATTGCTTACGATGGGCCCCATCTCTTTCATTACTATTCCTAATCCTTTGATAAAGCCCTTGCACCTTATTATTAGTATTATTGTAATGTATTTTGGAATTACACCTTCCCTACCCCTTCTGCCAAACCCATTAAAATCTCATCTACTAACAACGATTTATTATTGAGTAATTCACGAGTTTTGATTTATTTGCGATTTACATCTAATTTTATAAAATGTATACATGCATGCCATAAGTTTGTTTGTTACTCAAACTATTTTTTCAATTTTTTAGCTCCAATCACCAAATGACTTACATAATGATTCATGAATGGGAGGAAGAGAAAGTAGTTAATATCTATAATTATCTAAAATGTTCAACTAAGATTGGTCCATCCCTAGCTTTGAATTTTGATTATGCAACTATTAGATATCGACTAATCCTTAATATAGCAGCAATTTTATTGGTGTGAATTGTGATAGTGAAACACGATAGCTAAAGATTGACAACTGAGTCGAGAAACATGCCTACCTAAAAATATAAGCATAACGTTTATCAACTTTATACAAATTAAATGTAACATGTTCATTTCATTTTCCAACTTTATGATCAAATTAATTAGATTATTTTTTTCGAGTCATCTTTCGGATGTTTTTGAAGTGGAAAAGTGTCGCATGAATTAATATTCTTAAAACAGTCTATTCTCATGTCAAATTAGTGGAATATATATATATATATATATATATATATATATATATATAGGGTTGCACTATTCTCCTTTTCCACTCTAAGATCCTTTTCTCTTCTTAATAATAGCCATTAGATCCATCCAATCAATGGACCACGTTAATCCTTATTAATTATTTCCGCGTTGCATTATAGCTCCTTTCGTTGTGCATTATGGGGGTAATTTAGTAAAATCCCTAAATTGGAACCGCCTTTTGTTTTGGGAGGTGCGAATGTCACGGGATTTGCAATCTTCCACTCTTCAGTTTTCTCCCATTTACTCCAGCCGACTCCTCAACTCTCCCACTCCTTCCCCTTTCTCAACCCTACTTACATCCGCCACATTTCGAATTCCACAGCCTCCGCCACCGATTTGCGTCGATTCCACTCCACCGCAGTTACCGCTGCCACAAAATCGACCGACGTTGTCGTGTTTGCACGCCATATTCAACAAATCGAGCAGGTATGCATTATGAAATCAGTCAACTAAGCGTATGCCTAGACTTTAGGATATCGTTTTTACCCAGGTAATCGTCTAGGGTTTTCTCTGATTATGAGTCCACGACATTGTGTTGGGTTTACCACGTCTCGGTGCAAGTATCTTATTTATTTCGGTTTATTCCAGATCAAAAATGACAAAAAGAGGTCGTCCCCCCGCGCAAGCATCGCAGGAAGCAGGTAAATTGCACTCGTTGGTTGTGCATTTCAGTAGTATGAATACGAATAGCCTTATTTAGATGTCTAGTTTAATTACGTGCTGTACAACTAGCATTTTAGGGGTATTGTGATGTCCAGTGCTCAAGAGTATATACATGTATTGTTTATTAGGATTAGTGCATTATGTATATGGTTGGATATTCATTGAATGTTTTGAATTGTGCATTATGTAGAGTAGGTAGTGTGTTGCAGAATGCATTATGGAAGAATTCCGTGTGCATTTTTTAGGCCTGACAGTGCATTATGTATCATTATGTATGCATTATGTTGCTTTTAACATTGGTCATTGGTTGTATTGGTTTGTTGCCTCAGATTTTTACAGAGGAATCTGATTGATGATTTGTTACTTTTATATACTATATGGTTTGATTAGTGCATTATGTCTATACTGAAACCGTCATTATGTGCAGAAAAGTATGCAATATGTATGGTGTTGTGTGTTTTAGTGACTACAATCAGTAAATAGTACATATGTGCATTTTTTAGTTTGTACTGTGCATTATTGAACATGATTTATGCATTATGTTTACTAAATTATGCATTACTAAGCGTATTGGGTGTGTACTAATATTTACCCAGTCAGGATGAGTGGTATTCATTATGTGCAGTAAATTATGCAATATGTAGGGTGTTGTGTGTTTTAGTGACTAAACTCAGGAAAGAGTAGTATAGACTGTGCATTATGGAACATAATTTATGCATTATGTTTACTAAATTATGCATTACTAAGGGTATTGGGTTTGTTGTAATAGCTGCCCAGTTAGTATGAAAGTTTTTTTATTATGTTGTGTTGGTACTGCATTGTGAATCAGTAATAGTGCATTTTTTTGTAGTATTGTGTGCATTATATGAGTGGTATTATTAATATTGTTTAATACATTTTCTGTGTAACACATGTGCATTTTTGTGTTTAGACAATGCATTATGAGTAATTTTTAATGCATTATGAGGTTGTATTATGCATTATTTCATATGATATATGCATTAATATGTAAAAAGCTAGCAGCATTATTTATTCTGATTTATTGATAATGTTTTGATGTTTTACTTTGTTTGTTCCATATCAGAGAAACGGCTAAGATCAGACATTGACGATGCAGTTGACGATGTTATTCCAGTTGACGAGAATTGTGGTTTGGAGTGAGTTTTGGTTCGGCTATAAGGAGATCTTGGTTAATGGGTAAACTGATATTCGGATAGATGTTTCAATTTAAAACTGTACTTTTTCGCAACTTAATAAGTGCGTTTGGATATTAGCTAATGATTTAGATTTGGGTAAATTGTCCGTATTCAGCATTATAGATTGTGCATTGTGTTTTACAATCTGTGCATTACTCCTTTATCGACTGTCATTATTTGCAATGTAGTGTTCGTTACGATAATAATTGTGTATATGCAAAGTCTGAGCATTATGTGTAATTATATCGTCATTATTTACAGTTAATTATGCATTATAAGAAGTATGCATGATAAATTTAAAGTGGATATAAACGTTGTTCGGGGGTGCATGGTTTATTTCAACTGGATATAAATTCAACATTAGATAAATTAGTGCATTATTTGATTAAAACGTTGCATTATTTACCAAGAAATTATCATTATTTAAAATTTTGTATTGAATAAGACGTATCAACGGGCTGCATTATTTATTCCAATAAGTGAATTTTTTAATTTAATCGTTTTGCCAGAATTCAGGGGTCCATGGAATATTAAAATCGGATATCAATTCTGCAATAGACATTTTAGTGCATTATTTTACTAAAACGTTGCATTATGACCTAGAAAAAAAAATTGGGAACAAACAAAATAATTCATCAGAACACAACTGATACAAAGTTGACTTGTTTAAATAAAAACCAAACGTTGCATTATGACAGATATAAAGTTCCAATAACAATAACAAAAACAAAAACATGACCTAGTGCAAGACACAAGATGTTGCTATATGTACGTACTATACCCTAGCCCCTAATCTTATTAAACCCTGGGGGAAACAAGAAACGTGTGCCAAGCATCGTATCACGGTACATCTTATTCGTATGCATTGCAGTTCACATAATTTGCATTATACAGTCAATAATATGCATTACTCGCTACAATTTGGTGCATTATTCGAATTGTTTTACAATTTGTAATTAATGTGTGCGTACTATACCCTAGCCCCTAATCTTATTAAACCCTCGGGGGAAACAAGAACCGTGTGCCAAACAACGAAACACGGTAAATCTTATTCGTATGCATTGCAGTTCACATAATTTGCATTATACAGTCAATAATATGCATTATTCGCTACAATTTGGTGCATTATTCGAATTGTTTTACAATTTGTAATTAATGTGTACGTACTATACCCTAGCCACTAATCTTATTAAACCCTTGGGGGAAACAAGAACCGTGTGCCAAACAACGAAACACGGTAAATCTTATTCGTATGCATTGCAGTTCACATAATTTGCATTATACAGTTAATAATATGCATTACTCGCTACAATTTGGTGCATTATTCGAATTGTTTTACAATTTGTAATTAATGTGTACGTACTATACCCTAGCCCCTAATCTTATTAAACCCTTGGGGGAAACAAGAACCGTGTGTCAAACAACGAAACACGGTAAATTTTATTCGTATGCATTGCAGTTCAGATTTTGATCATTATATAGTCAAATATATCCATTACTCAATACCATATGTTGTCATACATAAACTGTTATTAAACCCTGGGGGGAAACAAGAAACGTGTGTCAAACATCGTATCACGGTACATCTTATTCGTATGCATTGCAGTTCACATAATTTGCATTATACAGTCAATAATATGCATTACTCGCTACAATTTGGTGCATTATATGGATACAATCGATTCATCCTCAATTCGAAAAACACCTAACAACAATGAACAATAAAGCAATTCAAAATTCTCGAGATCAATTATACAATTATTCGATTCGCAAAGCAGCATTCGAATGAATGAATGAAAAATCACGGCTATTATAAATCATCAAATCAACATCGATCGATCAGCGCCGCACCTTCTTATGAAAATTCCGATGACAGTTGCAGGCGGCGCACCTCAAGGCGGCGGCGGTGCCGTCCTCACCGGTAGGCATGAACTCGCAGCAGCCATCGACGGCGTACTTGCCGATGAGCGGAATCGTCAATCTCCGCACCAATTGAAGTTTGATCACGTCGTTGCAGCGATTGAAGGATCCTTCTAGATTTTATTCAAATTGCGGTTTTGGATTCGATTTGATCGTCGGACTTGAGAGAACGAATCATTCTCTGGATTTCGAGAACAAATCACAGTAATTGAAGGATAGAATTCACTGGTGTTGACAACGATTTTGATGAATTAATTGATTGGCACAACGATTGCGTGAATATCTTCCTTCCAGATTGAAGACGATTTTGAGATATTGAAAATAAGGAAACACGTGAATTAAGGGGGAGAGAAACTGATCCACATTTAATTTCCATTTTAGCCCTTATCGTGTTTTTTAATCATTAAATTTAATGTTTTTACAAACAAATTTAGGCCATAGGATATGGAAAATCAAAGGCTAAGATCAAGAAGGAAATAGGAAGAAATATAGGAAAAGGAAATTAATACATCCCTATATATATATATATATATATATATATATATAGTTAATGATTGTGATAGGCCGTATTATCTAGGCCTGATTTATCATAAAAAATATGTTATAAATAAAATGAGCATATATATTCTTTATTCGCATAATATAAAACATTATAATATGCTATCAATGAAAGTGATGGGGTACGAACTAAACAAGCCCAACAGCAGTGACGGCCCATCAGCCCAAAGCCCAAGGAAGAGTATGAGTTCGGCATTACCAAAGAGTTCGGAGGAGTTCGGCATTACCAAAGAGTTCGGCCTCAGCCTACAGCTCGGTAAAAGCCAACCGATCAAGCTCTGCTCTCAGGTCGGCATCAAGCTCTACTCTCAGATCGGCAACCAAAGCAGTTCGGTCTCAGTATTCGACCGAACAAGGAGTTAGTGGACCCATGCAGGATTTCCACAACTTCCAACACACCCACTACCACGTGGCGTCAACTCAGGCCACGATCTTAGGCCATGACCTACACGACCTCCACGACCTAGAGTGATGATGTAAGCCACGATCTTAGTTCAATGTATAAATAGAACTTAGATCTGGTAGAAAGGGGTTAGAATCTCTCTAGAGAAATAATCATATAGCAAGTCTGTGTTGTAAGCTGTAATTCGCAGATCAAGCAATACAAACCTGCCCCCGTTTCTCCCCGTGGACGTAGATTTACCTCAGTAAATCGAACCACGTAAAATTCTCTGTGTCGTAATTTATTTTTACGAGCATTCATCATCATCAAAAATTCGCCGATTCATCACTGGCGCCGTCTGTGGGAAACAGAGAACCAAATTTGTGATAAAGCGAATTTTTGACCATTTTTTCAACCCAAAAAATGCATACCAGATCGCAGAGTACCCGTATTCCTGCCCGTGAGAACCAGGAGGAAGCCAATCCACCCCATAGGTCTGGAAAACAGCCTAGGGATAAATCCCCCACCAGTTCTCATGGCGGAGGAACAAGCCGCTCCAAAAGCCGTCACACCGAGTCTTCCCAGCAGCCCGATTTGAACGAGGCTGCCAAGCTGTTTTTGGCTGAAAAGCAGGAGGAATTCTTAACCTTCCTGCAGAGAAGCCAAAAGCAGCCGGAGGCGAAAACGGCGGATTCTCCCTCTCCCTCCATACGAGACAGTCACTACCGCAGTAGTGTCATGTCTTCCAGAAGAAAGAATCCTCGGTACCGGAATCACAGGAGAACTCCATCTCCTCCATACCGAAGAAATGTCGGGTTCGCCATGTACGGAGCATTGAGGACTCCGTTCTCGGACGATATTACCCGAACTTCCCTACCACAGAACTACCGAACTCCGTCGATAACCTATGACGGACTCGTGGATCCTCATGATTTCTTGGGACGCTATCAATATAACATGGCGAACCAGGGTCTCAACGAGGTCCACATGTGCAAGCTGTTTCCCGAACTGCTTATCGGGAACGCAAGAAGGTGGTTCGATAGCCTCCCCCAAGGCAGCATTAGATCCTACCGAGATCTAATGGATGCTTTCCACAGGAGGTTCTTTCAGAAAGCGGAAGCCCGGATTACTTCGGCTCAGCTGCTTTCTATACGTCAAGGTCGCGACGAAAAGATCAGCGACTTCCTGACGAGACTCCATAAGGAATGCCTACAAGTAGATAATCTCAATGATCTACTTGTCATTTCGGCATTCCAAAATGGAATCCTGCCCGGAGCTCTCTACAGAAAGCTCGTGGAATGCAGTCCGCAAACAGCTCAAGAGATGTGGGACATTGCGGACAAGTTTTCTCGTGCCGATGAGGCAGACCGTCGAAAACGGTCTTTAGACAGCTCATCTAGAGAAGACAAAAAGAAGCCCGATCATAGCGATCAGAGGCTTCCTCGCCGAACACCTTCCCCACCAAAGGAGAGATAGCGGTCATCCGAGGTGATCGAAAAAAGAGCAAGTGTGTTCGCAGATTGCGCTTAAAAGTGCCGAGCAATCAGTTCGGCACCATCAAGCATAGCAATCACAGCAGCCGGAGTCAGAGACAGGCGGAATGACCGAAGTCACACCGGAGCCGAACTCAATGGTGTACGGCACTGAAGCCGTGATTCCGGTTTAGATTGGCATACCCAGTCCCCGAACTCAATTTCTCCTCAGAAATGAATGGTGACGGACTGAGAGCCGAACTAGATCTTGCCGAAGAAAGAAGAGAATTGGCCTGCATAAAAGCAGCCAAGTACAAGGAGCAAGTAGCCCGGTATTACAACCAAAGGGTGAAGAAGCTGCAATTTCAAGTGGGAGATCTCGTCTTGAGAAACAACGAAGTAAGCCGAGCAGAAAAGCTGGGCGAACTCGAACCCACATGGGAAGGTCCATATCGGGTGTCAGAAGTCCTCGGCAAAGGGTCTTACAAATTGACTCACGTGTCAAGAGCACAAGTATCCCGAACATGGTACGTTTCCAACCTCAAAAAGTTCCATTTGTAAGAGACAGTCCGGTCAATGTGCTTTCTTTGGTTTGCTTGGTCTTTATTTGTCTATATGCGTTTTGTCTGTCTATGTGCGTGTCGTCTCTTACAAATGTTACTGAGGTATCTTGTTCTTCGAAGGCTGATCCCCTTCTTAGAACATATACAAGCCAACGATTGTGCGTCAAAGCTTCTAAAGAGGATACAAGACCACAATTCAGCTTAAACAAGCAGTTCGTCCGAAACGAGCTGCAACAAGCCAACGATTGTGCGTCAAAGCTTCTAAAGAGGATACAAGACCACAATTCTGCTTAAAAATCAAGCACTTCGTCTGAAACGAACTGCAACAAAAGTCCGATTCTCGCGATAAAACTTGCCTGAATTAGGACAAGGGAAAGTCCAATCCATGCGATAAAACTCGCCGAATTAGGACGACCAAGTTCGGTCAAAGCAGTTTACCTCATAAGACCGAGGACGATCATGTCTAGTCAAAGAGGTTTACTGCATAAGACCACTTCGGTTAACTGGGAAAGTCCGATCCACGCGATAAAACTCGCCGAATTAGGACAAGGGAAAGTTCGATCCCGGCGACAAAAATCGCCAAATTAGAACACAGACCAAAGACGAGTCCGGTCAAAAGATGTTTATTTCATCAGACCAAAGACGAGTCCGGTCAAAGATGTTTATTTCATCAGACCAAAGACGAGTCCGGTCAAAGATGTTTATTTCATCAGACCAAAGACGAGTCCGGTCAAAGATGTTTATTTCATCAGACCAAAGACGAGTCCGGTCAAAGATGTTTATTTCATCAGACCAAAGACGAGTCCGGTCAAAGATGTTTATTTCATCAGACCAAAGACGAGTCCGGTCAAAGATGTTTATTTCATCAGACCAAAGACGAGTCCGGTCAAAGATGTTTATTTCATCAGACCAAAGACGAGTCCGGTCAAAGATGTTTATTTCATCAGACCAAAGACGAGTCCGGTCAAAGATGTTTATTTCATCAGACCAAAGACGAGTCCGGTCAAAGATGTTTATTTCATCAGACCAAAGACGAGTCCGGTCAAAGATGTTTATTTCATCAGACCAAAGACGAGTCCGGTCAAAGATGTTTATTTCATCAGACCAAAGACAAGTCCGGTCAAAGAAGTTTACTTCATAAGACCGAGGACAAGTACGATGAAATTTTTTCGCTAAGCTGTAAATACACAGTGTTAGAAGCGAAAACGAAAACAAAATTTCATTTTCAAATCTTGTTCGGCACACAACTCCGCTACCCTACAAGATGGCGTTACGCTATTACAAAGGACTATTCTACTGTCCAGGGTTGCTAAAGTTGAGCCATCTATTCACAAAATCCTCGTGAAGCTGAGTTCGGGCGTTCCAGGCAGCTGCAGAATAAGCAGGTCGACGAGATGCTCTAATCGACCTGCCACCTCTTCTCTGAGCCCGGGAAGCCCTAGCACCTCGGCGGCGAAGAGTCTCTTCACGAAGCATTTGTTGATCTTGCTCACTCATAATCACAGCTCCTCTACGAACTTCAGCCTGTTCTCGTCTTGACGTTTCCGGCTGTTCCAGAGTTCGTTGCTGACTTGGAGTACGGTTTTGAGCAAGTGAATCAAAGGTTTGATCTGGAGTGCGAGCATCTGTTGGCACGATATGCCGAAGGAATCTTTCTATGGAGGGGCGCCGAGAAAGAACAATGTTGTACCGAGAAGCCCAGCGCCGCAATGATGTCACGACTTGTTGGCAAGCCGAGCTCTCCAGCGCATTGTTCCTCCGGAGTACATTATATTCCTCCCACAGTTCGTCAACTCGACTCTGAACATCTGATATGGTCATTCCCCCGCGCACACGGATGTAATCCTCGTACGCAGTCCTCTCAGCAATGGTCGTATTCAGCTCGGCCTCCAGATCATTCTTATCGGACTCTAAGTCCTTATTATCGGCATCCAGCTTCACTAAACGAGCCAGAAGCTCGTCATTCTTCGTCTGATCGGCTATAGCTCTTTTCTCAGCTTCGTCTAAAGCCGAAGAGTACAGCCGCTTCCAGTGAAGTACCTCCAGCTCCTTGAGAGTTAAGAATACAAAGCAGCTACGTCAGTTCGGCATTTCAGCTTACCGAGCAGGTAGTAAACCACAGCAGGAGTAAGAGAGTACGAAAGGCTATACGAAGACACAAGAGCAGAAAGAAGAATTTTTTCATTCATAAGAAAAAAAAAAATTTTTCTATACAAGGAGGGCTTCAAGGCCATTTTACACAAAGGAAGAAACTAAACTAGGAGAAGGGAGACGAAATCATACTTCGCTAGCTTCGTCTCCACCTTCTCGGTGAGGTTCAGCTTCCTTCTCCTTATCTGCTTCAGCTTCAGCCTCTGCCTCCTTGCTCTCCCCAGCCTGCTCGGCGCCACCGTAGCCGATCTGCTGCGTCTCCTGATCGGCTTCCTTCTCCGGATGCCCGGCTCGCTCGACTTCGGCCTCCCGCTCCAGCGGCTCGGCCTCACCCTCTCCGTTGTAAGTCGAAGCGGGTGAAACGGGTCCCACGGAGGCAAAGATAGCCTCCAGGTTCTCGTCCCGATCAGCTCGACAACTCCGGACTCGGTCTGCAGAAAGCAGGACCGAAGATGAAGCGAGCTCCTCAAGGAGCGGCAGATTCTGAAGCCGAGCTGCTATCTCTCGGCTGTACAGAGGCAGCACGACGTCGGCCCCCTGCTCGCCCTTATCGGCAATTAGCCTTACCAGACTACCGACAAAAGCCGAGAACTGGCTGCTCAAAAAGAGTTTCTCCGTGTAAACACGGAGAGCCTCCCCCTGGGCAACCACGGCGGCAGCATCACTCCGTTTCGTCTGCTCTCGCTGGATGACGAGCTGGTTTTTGGCAAACTGAGCTTCATCCTGGGCCGAAATCCTAGCAGCTCTGGCTTTCTCAAAGTTTGCCTCGGCCTGCTCGGCCCGGTGACAAGCAGCCGCCAATTTCCTCTGCATCTCAGCATAGTCGTTGGACGCTTTGGAGAGTTCGACGGCGACGAGCTTGGAGAGCATATCGTTCCTCTGAAAATGGATAAGGAAAAAAGTCAACAGAGGGCACCAAAAATACAGGACAGAAGCCAAGCCAAAGAATCAAGAAGACAATTCACCTCGGCGAAGTCCGTGGGCCATAAAAATGGCTCACAGATATGCTCCGAAGGAGGCGCCAAGACCACGTCTTTCTCTGGCGCTCTCGGGGGTTTTTGGGTCTTCCCCTTCCTACTTGCCGAAGTCGACTCCGGCTTCTTTGGACCCGAAGAGGTCTTTTGCCTCTTCGGATTCTTCTCGGCATCAGGCGCCGAGCTGGTAGCCTTCTCTTTCTCCGGCTCCTCAAGCTCGGAGGACTTTCGGATAGCCTTATTCAGCATGAACACTGCCAAAAAGCAAGAAAACAAGGTTAGTTTTCTTCGTTAAAGCAGTAGAGCATAAAGATAAAGAGAAATCCTCACCCTCGGCCTCTTCGTCCGAAGACGAGATATTGAACACGAGGTCGCCCTTGACGAGCTCAGTTTCCGAATACTGTTTCCTAATCATAGGAATCTTATTGAGCTCGCCCTCGAGCTCGGCCAACGGTTCTAACCGAGGATGGGGAATCACGGACTTCGGCCTTCTCCAAGGAAAGCCCGGAGCCGAAGTCCTATTATAAAAAAAGAAACGGTTTTGCCATTTCGGCCACTTGGTTTTGCAGAAGGCCCTAAAAGGCTGTAAGGGGATCAAGTAAAACCAAGATCCCTTCCTTTTAAACTGGAAAAAATTAAGGATTGCCCTCAGAGACAGATCCTTATCTAGCCTACGCAGTTCGGCAGCAAAAGCCGATAAGTGCCTCCAAGAGTTCGGAGTCACCTGACCTAAAGGGAGTTGAAAAAAATCAAGAAGCTCTACAAAAGGTGGGGGAAGAGGAAAACGAAGCCCGCATTCTAAGCAGGCTTCGTAAACGGTGGCATAACCCTCCGGCGGGTCGTTAGCCCTATGATCATCGTCGGGAACCACCGCCTTCCCCCCAGGTAAAAAATATTTCTCGTGAAGGGATATCACAGTATCCTTACTCAAGATACTGTGAAAATACTCTACGGTCTTCTCCCCGGATTCTTTCCGGCTAGAAGACCCCTTATCCCCTTTCCTACCGCTACCCGACACCGAAGAAGAAGAAGAAGACATTTTTCTTACTTTTTGAAAGTGAAGG
Organism: Salvia splendens; assembly: GCF_004379255.2. Taxonomy (NCBI): domain Eukaryota; kingdom Viridiplantae; phylum Streptophyta; class Magnoliopsida; order Lamiales; family Lamiaceae; genus Salvia; species Salvia splendens. The sequence goes on from NC_056048.1 coordinate 20,826,101, forward strand.
AAGTCTGAAGAAGCTCTTGAAAGCGGAAGAAAATTTCTCGAGAAAGAGAGTGTATAGAAGACGCAACAGCAAAGGTGTTCAAATGAGGAAGAAAGAGCATATTTATCAGATTCGGCGAAGATTTCAAAATCGTCGCACCGTTTCGAATCCCACCTTTTCAGGATTCAACGGCCGGATTTTACTGTCGCATTTAATGCAGTCACATGCAAGGCACGTCCCCTGACGTCAGCCTCCCCCGTACCTTTATCCAGAATGCCGAAGTGACTCGCTTCGCCGAAGTGATTCACTTCGTCTTTCGGGGGGGGTAGTGATGGGGTACGAACTAAACAAGCCCAACAGCAGTGACGGCCCATCAGCCCAAAGCCCAAGGAAGAGTATGAGTTCGGCATTACCAAAGAGTTCGGAGGAGTTCGGCATTACCAAAGAGTTCGGCCTCAGCCTACAGCTCGGTAAAAGCCAACCGATCAAGCTCTGCTCTCAGGTCGGCATCAAGCTCTACTCTCAGATCGGCAACCAAAGCAGTTCGGTCTCAGTATTCGACCGAACAAGGAGTTAGTGGACCCATGCAGGATTTCCACAACTTCCAACACACCCACTACCACGTGGCGTCAACTCAGGCCACGATCTTAGGCCATGACCTACACGACCTCCACGACCTAGAGTGATGATGTAAGCCACGATCTTAGTTCAATGTATAAATAGAACTTAGATCTGGTAGAAAGGGGTTAGAATCTCTCTAGAGAAATAATCATATAGCAAGTCTGTGTTGTAAGCTGTAATTCGCAGATCAAGCAATACAAACCTGCCCCCGTTTCTCCCCGTGGACGTAGATTTACCTCAGTAAATCGAACCACGTAAAATTCTCTGTGTCGTAATTTATTTTTACGAGCATTCATCATCATCAAAAATTCGCCGATTCATCAGAAAGTATACAACAACTTTTGTAGTTTGTTCTATTGCATATTTTGTATGTTTCTATAAATATACTACTAATAAATTGGAAAACCAAGTAACAAATCAAACAAACGAATTGCTGTCCTTGTTTTTCAGGTCTATCTGCACAAGTAAAGCATAATCACCTACTCATCAACTAATAATTGTGTTTAATTTAATTCGATTTATGAAGTGGTTATCAAAAGGATAATCCTTCTTTTCTTACCAAACCCCAAAAACATCTACGTATGGAGTATATTATATTTACACAATAGAGTTAGTGTAACTAAACATTTGGCATAGCAATTAGGAATAAAGAGATCGATTTCAACATATTCTTTGTTTCCCATCAATTATTTGTTTCTAAGTTTGTTCGACTTTAATTATTGTAACTTTGTCCTATGCTTAACTAATTGCCATTAAATACATATAAATAAAAGTTTTTGATAGTAAGTGGTTGAGGTTTCAGCCGCCAACATAAACAATACAAAAAGAATATTAAGCTTTACAATCATCTACCACTAATTTCAAGTGATATTATAGTACATACAAGCATATCTCAATAACACATAGTAGATATATGACACGTAACAATTATTATAATTGGAGTGGGAAAGAAATGAAAAATGGCCATTGCTTTAAATAAATTCGAATTAAACTAATAGGGCTCCTTTTCCCTTTCTTTTTATTGTCTATAAATGGAATCTTCAACCCTAAGTGAAGCATCATAGGCCCCAATCTCCATTATCCAAGATTCTATCTACCATTGTGTTTGTAATTTTGTAGGATAAATGCTACTATATGCTTGTCATTATGCTCTTTCCCTTTTCCAATTACATATTAATCTCTCATAATTATTACTTTTTCTGCGATTAAATTAAAACAAAAAAATGTACTACTCTCTCGTCTCATAGAAATAGGTCATATTTTCTTTTTCGTCCGTCCCATATAAATAGTCCACATCTATTTATAGCTACTTTTTTCTCCTTCTCTTTATTTTATTATTTATGGGTCCCACCATCCCTTACACAATTGCACCTATTTTTTCTCTTTTTCTCTTACTTTACCAATGACGCATTAAAACATGTGTCTATTTCTACGGGACGGATGGAGTATATGTTTCCATATTGTATAGGAGATCTGAATTTTAAATCCTTCTGGTTTCGACATTTCTTATATGAAATATGACATCCAACTGAATCACTTGGGATTAATTTTTAGGATAGTACTAAGGGATATATTGATGCCTACATATCACTTTTAAAAATTTATTTTCTCCCACAAACTTTGAACTTGACATAAAATATCATGAAGTTAATTTTTCCCAGTAGCGACAAAATCCAACTATATTAAAATGAGATAGATAACTATATCTGGCTCAGGACTTTGTAATCACATCATTATCATTTTTAGTGATAACTATATCTTATGTGATTTAATAACAAATGAAATGTAGCCGGATTTTGGCGCTAGTGGAAAAAATTACAACTATTTTAAATTCATGATATTATACGTAAGTTTAAAGGTTTTGGGAAAAAATAAATTTTTGGAAAGTTTCACGCCAATATCCTTGGTATTAAAACTGGATTCGAGCTTAATAATTAGCATGAATTTAAGAGAATTAAATCATTCGAGTTTCGCTATAACTAAATCAAAAACATTAGTTCATACCGTATATCTATCTCGCAAGTCGACATTAAATTTGTTTGTTATATTTATATAATTGCTTTTTTAATCTCTTTCTGTGTTGAAATATAATCAAATTCGAAATGATGATATGATCAAGAAGTGAATAAAACCAGCTGAAAAAGGAGCAATAAGAGCATAATGGTATTGCCAGAATTCATAATTTTCTAAACAAAAGCAAAAATAGGCGATTTATTTAGGTACACATACATGTAGCCTTGAGTAACAAGTTCAAGGCATCAAGAAACGGAGAGTTTGGCAAGCGTTAGCGCTAATACTCTCACGCCGTTTGCGATATCCTGTTGCACTGCGAACTCTTCAGGCTTATGGCTATATCCTGCCACCAAAAATCAATCAATTTCTCCACATCGCTTCTTGCTTGCAACTGCTTGCGAGCATGGATAACGTGTTGTTGCATATGATAGAAACCGTACCTTTATTAGCATGGAATGAAGATCATGCCCATTGGAGATATCCTGCCAACATTTACAATCAAGGTTTAAGGCACGTCGTGAGATAGCATTTTCCAGTTCGATGATGAAGGAATCAAAGTGAACGAAGCATAGAGTTTGGTGCATCCGCCTGGGTAATCGCGTATTTGCCAAGAATGATTAGGGCATCTCTAGTGGCTTTCGCCCGGCATTAAACTCCTCCTGTCACATCATCAGCACTAAAAATCCTCCTGCCACATCATCAGGACAAGCAAATAGCTCAGTAATAGCCTAGCCACATCACCCCTAATTATATAAAACAAATAATTGACAATCACACAAAATACGAAATTAAATTTACGACACAGATACGGGAAAATCCAATTATTTTATTTAAATTTTAAAAAAAGTACATTTAAAAATATTACATAATTAAAAAAAAACTAACGCCGTGTAATCCTCCGCGCCCACAACTCTTCAATTAAATCATTTTGGAGTCGAATATGAGCATCCACTTGGCGCATGTCGGCATGTGCTTGGAGGAGGCCGGCTTCATCGTGCGGGACCCCATTTCGTACGTTGGGGGCGGCTATGCCGTGGCTTGGACCAGCTTCATTATCGTCGTTGGCCCAACTAGTCAGTCGTACACCTTCATCTTCGACAATCATGTTGTGCATGATAATACAGGCGTACATTATATCAGCAATGCAGTCGATATGCCACAAACGCGTTGGACCCCTAATTGCCGCCCATCGAGACTGGAGCACACCAAATGCGCGTTCCACGTCCTTGCGCGCCGACTCCTGACGTTTTGCAAAGTAGGTCTTCCTCTCATCCGATGCGCATCTGATCGTCTTCACAAAGACGGGCCACCTAGGGTATATCCCATCCGCCAAGTAGTAGCCCATATTATGCTGGGTCCCGTTGGCGACAAAACTGATGGCCGGACCGACGCCCTGGCACTGCTCGTTGAAAAGGGGCGACGAGTTGAGGACGTTGAGATCGTTGTTCGACCCGGCTATCCCAAAATACGCATGTCAAATCCATAGCCGGTAGTTAGCAACGGCCACCAGGATCATCGTGTTCCCTTGTAGCCGGTCGTGTAGAACCCCTTCCAGGCAGCGGGACAGTTCTTCCACTCTCAATGCATACAATATATGCTGCCTAACATACCTGGGAACCCATGCTTCTCCCCGTGCATCTGCATCACATACTAGCAGTCTTCGCAAGTAGGGCTTCGAAGGTACTGATCACGGAAAATTTCAATCACGCCCTGACAGAAATTCTTCATACATTCAAGGGCAGTCGACTCACCGATGTGGAGGTACTCGTCCCACATGTCTCCCGCGCCTCCGTAAGGCAGTTTGCCTGATTGTCGCAGTGCACTTTTGAATAGGTGTGTGGCGTATGCCAGCCGCATCGTGCCTGAAGCGGAATTACAGATATCGCTGCTCCAAGGCGTTAACAATACGCATAAACAGGGCTCTGCTCGTCCTAAAACGGCGCCTGAAATGGTTGTCGTTGAACCGCGGCTCCTGTGCAAAGTAGTCTGCGTATAGGCGCTGATGTGCAGCTATGTGATCACGTTCAATCACTGTTCGGCGGTGGACAACTGGTCGTGGTCGAGGTCGAGGTACCGCCGGCTGCAAGGCCCTCTGCAGCAGCCGATCAATCTCACGGTTCGTATAGGCCGCTAACGCTTCGTTCATTCGACGATCGTACTCCTCATCATCCCCACCACTACCACCACTGCTACCACCAACGTTGCTCATTTCCCGTTGTTGATCTTGTACAGAAATTAAGATAGAGAGAGTACTCGTTAAAACAAGTGGTGTGAATGAAAATGACGTGCAAATCGCGTATATATAGTGTTTCGAAAAAAAAAAAAAATTAAATTCGCTCGCTGGTCCAGAGCCTGCAATGGCGGCGAGCGCTAGCCGATTTTTTCGCCGAAATGGCGCTCGCCGGTTCCAATGGTTCGGTGAGCGGACCGGCAAGCGCCGGAAATCGGCTAGCCGGCCCGCTCGCTGCCATTGGAGATGCTCTTATCTGGCCATGAATAAGGAATCGTGATAGGCTCTGCTGATCATCTTCTTTTAAGGCATATTCAGTTCTTGGCAGGCTGATTCAGTTGCTTTGGTGATCACCTCTTCTGAGAGTGCCGGTGGATCTTGGTTGACGATCTTGAATTCTGAGAGCTCCACATTGCGAGCTTTTGAAATTCTCAGGGCGGACTGATGGATTTTCTCGATCACGAGATTTCTCCTCTGTTCATCTATGTCGCACGCATCTGCAATGGTCACAAATAACAACTTTGGTTGCAATGCAATGAAAGTGGTGACAGATTTGCAATTCGGGCCAAAGGTCATGATTTAGATGGCAAGTTAGCGCAAAAGAATCATACCGATCTCCAAATGTGCTTTGCTCGGTATACGATGGAGTAGTTGGAGTGTTGGGTGCCATTGAAGAAATTAATGTACTAAAGCGGTACGTTGTTTTGTCTCACTCTTTTTTCGCTGGCCATTTTGAAGAAATCATAAACTAAGTTATACGATTAGAGCGTTCGGTATATACGATTTCTGCACCTTTTTGAAGAAATCATAAACTAAGTTATACTTGCCGCAGGCCAACATGACCTGCTCCAACAGAGGCATTTTAGTAGGCAGTAGCTCAGAATTGAATGTTTGCATTTTCCTAGAATTTTCATTTTAATTGCAAAAGAGAAAAAAAAAGTAGCCATTTTTAGGCAACATCTCTGCAGAGCCAAGCCAGAAATAACTATGTCCGGCTTACCTCCATAACTAGTCCATACGTTGTGCTTGAAGGTTGTTGGTTCTGTTCGCTTAGTTGCTGCAGAACCCAAAAAGCCCCTTTCCATTTCTGGCGCCGAACACAAGCATTAAGTACCTATATAACAAAATAGCAATGCTACAAATTAAACAGAAAACACGTTTGATGCAATATAAACAAATATGGAGAGCATAAAGATGCGTAGTTCCTAGATGCCCCTTACAGCGTTATAGACAATGACATCCGGTTCAAGCCGTGGATCCCACTTTGCAAGCAATTCGGTTTTGAACTTCTTTCTGGGAGGGGACCTCATGGTATCAATCACGTCAAATAGTTCCTTCATATACCCAGCTTGTCCAAGCACATAGAAACAAAATGATGTCTTACCCTAAGGTCCAGCACATAGAAACAAAATCAGCATAGAATGTTAAGCACACACTGATCTAAGTCCTTAAAAGGTGGCACTAAGTTCCTAAACATACAATTCTTACCATGCGCCATCTGCAAACACGGTAATTGCAAGTTCTACTTCCCAAAACTAAGTTGTGCCTAGTCGCTACAATTCACAGTCTATTGACTCAATATATATTCTTAATCCTTAAGGTACCATCTGCTACATAACTATAGATTCCATATAAACCACCAGTTCCCTGAGGAAAATCAATAAACAGAACAAAGTTATCATATAAGTGGCACCCTGCAGAATTTCATAGTATCATCCAATTATGCTACATTTCTGTCTAGCTCCCGCTAAAGCAACAGATCAAAAACAGACCTGGTTCACAACTAGCATAGTAGAAACACCTAACTAATTACTAAAGAATCAAAGCAAGACTAGCAATAAGAAAAGAAATGACACTAAGCATATATATTTGTACATAACCAGTTGATCAAACTCACTATCCTCACCATTTAGCAAGCTTCTGTATTCTCTCCTCCATGTCTACCCTTGTCACTCTTGGCTTCCCTAAAGCATCGTCACCCAATTCCAACGGCTTAAACGCATCTCGTTCCACACTCAAGGACTCACTCTCACTGCCATCACTTATCTTCCTATTTCGAATCTTCAAATCCCTATCTATATTCTGCTTATCATCCCTTTTCGTATCATCTTTATACCACGCCCCTTTCTTCCCATTTCTCGAATTCTCTTCAGCTGCGGTCAGCTCATCACCGCTCTTATCCTCTTCCCGCACAATTCTCTTCACACTCTTCTTTCCCCTCGGTGTATCACCACCAACACTGCTACTGTCACTTCCTTTCAGGGTTTGGTATTTCCCTTTCTTGAGAAATTCCATCGCCTTTAAATACTCGCTGAACGACGGCGTGAACTCAAATTCCTTACCAAAAACAACGCCATCATTCAAAGCGCTTCTCGCCGAGACTGTTCTCTACTTCTCCCTCCTCGGAGAAGCAACAGAAACAGGCCTCCGCAATGCCGGAAATCCACAAGGGAGCAACGAATTCCGGCCCAATAGAAGAACTTCGGCGGCGGATTCAGACACTGACAAACCACCAAGCATCTCGATTTCTTCAATTGGACATGACAATGTAGATTGTGAGCTAACCTTGGCCAATATTTATTCGCTGAGGTTTGGAGAAGAAATAATTTTAATGGATGAAAAGATGAGGTTTTGATGAAGATTTTCGCAGTTGCAGTAAAATCTGTAATCGGTAATCGTGTCCTCTTCCAAGCGGTTATGATTCGTTGTTTGGAAGAAGAGTTGTTATTCAGATTTGACGCTTTTAGCTAATATAATTAATCTGTACAGCCCTGTATTTACTGATTTACTCCCTTGTTTATGATTTACTGATTTCGACTCCCCATTAAAATTGAAAATAGCTAAGTGACTTAATTGTATACAGTAGACATAATCTGATAACCACAAGCAATTAACACGACACTAACATTTACTACAAAATAATAACAAATAAAAATTTCACAACTCACAAATTTATAAAAATTAATACGAATTAAAGCTTGAACTAGTTTTGGTGGGGTGCGCCAGACCCAAGCAGTAGTGCAACGCAGGGGCGACACGTGAAGGCCCAAGTAGCAAGCTACTTTGATGGGCCATCCCCTTCAAAAAATAAATTTAATATCGTGTGGACCGATGATCCACATATAAGATATTAAACTGATAAGAACAGATACTACACTTGATCTTAGCCAAAAGGCCGAGAAAGGTATGAGTTTTAAAGCTTAGGCCCTTCTCCTTTTATAGTCCTCTCACCCATACTACTACTCTCTTCTTTTCGATATGGGAATATAGTAGATTGTCAAATTCCAAACGCCTATCTTATTTTTCATTCGAGCATGAAACAAACAACTCTCTATCTCGTTCTTGGTTACAGTAGTAGGCAGAAGCTAGCATCCACAACAAGATCATGCCATGAAAATCTGTATTTGACATTGATGCTTTATTACTTAATACTCTTATCTTTTGTATTAACACAGCGTCCATCGACATGAAAGATGGTATATTGCATTAACTATACACACGACATGACATTGTTCGAGGTAGATAGCTCTGATGTCTACAACAAGTAAGGGAGAACCAAAAAATGTGCAAAAATGCACTATAGTAAAAAGGAAAACTGAGCAGGCCTGTATAACTCTCTGCCTACCTTTGTATACATGCCAAACAAAGTCGCCATCAAAATAGGTGAATCTTTTAAGTATAAAACTTAAATAATTTACACCTTTGGAATATACACAACTCCATAATATGCTGATACAAGTTTCTGCTTCTCAACGGGTAACACGACAAGGGGCTGCTTGTATGACACATGCACGTCAGGGATCAGATAAAACTGGGAACAATGGATCAAGAAGAAGCTCCTATAGAATGGGTCCACCAGCCTTACATGAACACTTCCAAAAAAACGCAAGTTTGTTGGCGATTGATCAGAGTTTTAGGGACAATTAAGCTTTACTACATTTGTTTGTTTGTCTAAATGGGTGGTTACCGTAGAGCAAACATTCATCATAGCAAGTTTTTCTTCATATATTGCATTCTGTTACAAGTGTGACAAGCATAAAATATTATTGCTATTGGTAACTTAGTTTTTTACCACAATTTGGTCATAGGGATTTCTAACTATTGCCACAATCCTATATATCCAATTTCATCAGAAAAAATAGTAGTGTGTGGAGTGTGTGGAAATGTGTAGTCTCCTATTTCAAGAATCTCATCCATCTCCATTCATGGCTCCCAATACCAACCTCCAATTTCATTGCATGGTATTGAGGTCTCTTCTATTATATGAAAACCAGTCGAAATCTGTGATGTTGTTGTCGTTATTGTTGAGGCACCAGTAGCTCTCAATGCCTGAGTTGGGATTTGAGTCTGTAACCTCTACAATTTGCTTTGGAGCTGTGCCATCATGGTCACGGCCTGCCTTTTCCTCCCCCGTTGGCTCGTCGTGCAGTAGCTCCCATAGCACGTTCACGTCGAAATCTGCCACTTCTATCTCTTCAACCTCATCTTTGGCTGTGACTGAAGATAGAGGTGAACGATCCATCTTTTTTTTTATATAATAAGATTTTCTTGTAAAGGGATTGTGCTTGGGAGACAGAATTGAAGTGTAAGAGTAAAAGAATGCTCTATATATAGAGAGAGGCAATGTGTTGATGGATAAGATATGATAGTATCGTTTATCAAATTATATGAACTTTTTATATGATTGATAGCGGCGTTTACCTATTTTCTTAAATCTTTATATTTTTGTCTTCTTCAAAAATACATTTCTATAATTAAAAGACATACCTATGCAAAACGTTAGTAATATATAAAAATTTGTTAAACTAATGGTGATTGTATCCATGTCCACCTTTTCAAAGGAGTACAATAATTTAAAATTATTTGGATTTGTATCTAAATATCAATTTCTTATCAATGCTAAATTCGTAGTGTGACAATTATAGCTATGGATGTGTGTTTCCACGACGAGGAGAAATTCACATTCATAATTTTATTAAAAATCTATAATGTCTTATAATCTTCAAAAAAAACTTTTCATTTCACTTATCCTAATTATGATGAATATAAGTAATACCTTTTCATTTCATTAATAGTATAAAAATTTCATAATGGCAATCTTGTGTATTATACTATGTTAGACATATTAGTCATACAATTAATTATTAATAGATGTTATGTTAATTTACAAAACGTCCCTTTCCAAACACTCCAAAACGCATAAATATTTGTAACTGCTATTCATAGTCTAAATTCATTAGTTATGCCGTGTATAGTTTAAATTATTTCATGGCATTTATTATACATAAATATTCATTAGTTATTTTAAATATGCAAATTTGCCAAAAGTTTATTGGCGGGACTTGGAAAGAGGCGAAAACGCGATTAGAATGCGGATAAAGTTATATGGAATGATAACCGAACCGGTCGGATCAGTTAGCAAATTGTCGTTGCCACTTAATCACTGTAGTCTTGCTCTCGCTCTTTCTTCCTTGCCAAAGTAATTTATAAACTCCCAATTTTGCACAACTTTAATAGTAAAGCGGCAAGTTCGGGGTCGATCCCACAGAGAAGTTGGTGTGTCGAGTGTGTGAGTAGTGAACACGGGGGTTGGCTGCTGCCACGCTTTAACTTGGGAGTTTTTAACTATTGTCTTTACTCTAGGCAGAATTTAACTAGCTAGCTTGATCAATGGAACTTTAACTATTGGGTCAAGTGAATTACAGTTAACAGTAGAAAAGTAAATGCGAGAATGTAAACAAAAATAACTTTGATTAAACTAAAAACTGAGTACAACGTGAAATTTAAACTAAGCTAACACTTCGGAAGCTAAGAAAGTGGTAAAAACTGAGAAGAATCTCAGCGGGAAACTTAAGATAACGCTAACAGAAATGAGTATTCTGCAGCGCTCCATTCGGTCGCCCTTTTAACTAAGCTATCTAAGCTAAGCTAGAGAACTGAACTAAACTAAGCTAGAGAACTGAACTACGCTAGATAACTAAGCTAAGCTAAACTAGACGGAAAGTAAAGTGTCGGATCCCTTTCTTGTGGTGGCACATCATCTATTTATAAGCTCGATTCGACTCCCAGCTGGATAACGATCTTCACAGGGAATATTCGCTCATTCTGAGAGTGAGCGACTCATTGATTGCTACATGCTGTTCTTCTAGAATGACGATGCTTTTTGGTAACAGATTCGTATAACAGCTTCGTCCTTGCGTTCTCATATTCCGGCACGTGTCCCCTTCTAGAACGTCGTCCTTGATAACAGAATGGTGTGCCATATCCAGCTCATTTCCTCTCGTGTTCTTCTTCTAGAAGCCAGCGGTCCACACCTAACTGCTTGATCGCCCCCCTTGATCAACTCCCCCGATTCTTGGCCCTTTTTCGCATTTTGTACTTGCTTGATCAGTTCGGCCTTGCTGCCTTGGTCAAGTAGCATTTCTGCACATTTTAACACTTGTTTTGCGCGATAAACCGATCAAGTAGTATACATTTTACCCTTAAACCGATGCATGAAATGAGCCTTATCAAACTGCTCACACTTAAAACATACTTGTCCTCAAGTATAAAGAAAAAGAAAAGAAAAAGATAAGATAAATTTCAGGCATGGTTTACTTATTGCACAAGTAAAAGAAAAAAAAATGAAAAGAAAAAACAATACCTCAAGATAAAAACACGTATTCACATATATATGCATTAGACCGAATAATTTTCCAACAATCATACCCGAGGTCGAGGTCAATCCATTTGTCAGTAGCTTGTATTCCTTCTCTTTCGCATTTGCTTGATCAAGGTGTTAGCTTGTCAAGATTGCTCAATTTAAAAACCACTGTTGGATTCACTCAGTCACTCATTTCTCACATAGATGTTAGGACTGTTCACTTGGTGTTGCCATAAATTTAATACCTTGAATCGGACTGCACAAGATAGTTCCTTAAGGTCTTTGTTTTGGGTTGTAACGAGGCTCAAGGGTAGTAACGTATTAGGGTAGGGTCCTAGGGGTTCTAAGTTCAAATATAAAATTTTAAAGAAAAATCACATGAGTCGAAAAGCCAAAGATTTGACTAAACTCGCTGGATCAGAATTGGGATATTTATTTCTTCATCTTCTTGATGCTCCTTCTCGATCAAATTTCGACCTTTAGCCTTATAACTTTCGGCTTATTTGTTTACTTTTGATTTTCAGGGTCAGGTTACAACTATTTACTGCCTTTTCTTTTTCTCAAACCTTTTCATCATTTTTTATATGATCAACTCGATTGTCTAACTTGATCAACCCGGCTACCCTTTATTTCGATCATTCTATTGTTATCCCATTTTATTTCCCTTGACAAACCTCATCTCTTCGACCCTCTTTTCTCATGTGATATGAAACTTGTATTTGGTCTTAAGGCTTCAAAGAATGGGTAAGGGTGTTTGGGTTCAAAGTGGTTAACTAAGGGGTGCCTTGATTAATGAGGCGGGGTTGTGGAATCGAAGGAAGAAAACGGCTCAAAAGGCTAAGTCCTAGTGCCTTTAGTCCTTACTAATTGTGCAATTTTCATCTCAATATTAAAAGTCAGCCTCTCGTAAATTTGTTCTTTTGTAAAAATAGTAGAAAGTGTTCTACTTTTGTCTTATAACTCACATATAGAGATACTTCACAGTTGGTTTAGAAAATTGAGCGTTTCCATCATACTTGCGTCGTTCAAATTGATCAAGTTTTTGCAATCAACACATGCTAATATAGAAAAAACATATCACATAGGCAAAACAGACAATAACTTCCATAAACTTCTCACACTTAGTCCAGACACTGGACTAAGTGTGAGAACGGAGTCAAAAACACAATTTACACAAAGAAACAGGGTTAAGGTTGATACTGCTGCCTTCTAAATTGTTGAATCAGGGGAATGTTGCGCGCCTTCCTTATCGCCTCCATTACACAGGCCTTCCTTATTGCCTCTAAGGCTTCACGTTTATCGGAGCTCCTCCTCCTTGGTATTTTTATTCTTTTTCTCTTTCGTGGGGAGAAGCATGCTGGCAGCGTTAGTAAGCGCCCATTTTAGGGGAAGGAAGGATACTTTCTTCCCCCTTCCTCTGCTCTCACCTGGTTGCACTCCACAGTCTTGCTTGCTTCAATGACTGCTCCGGTCCCTTGGTTTTCTCCTCATCCGCTTGCTGCCTTGAACCATCAGCTTCAGGAAGCAGCTGGTTCATTGTCTGGTGGCGCGTCCTTCTCGGGATGGAGTCTTCCTCTATAGTCGAAGAAAGGTTAAATTCTGCCTCCTTTCGTCATAGAAGGAAATCACTGGGAAGAGGCAGCCCTTCTGTTGGTGGTGGCGGAGCAGGGTCCTTAGACCGAGAAATTCTTAGGCGAGCTTTTAGGGCAGTGTAAATCTCCACGGGGTCAGCGCCGGCGGGAAAACATCTGAGTACGGAGTCCACACGCCTTATGTCAGCCGGGTCCACATATTGGAGCGGGCCGATGAATCTAGGAGGCAATAATGGGGTTCTGGTGGTTGGTGGACTGGATGGTAACAAGGACCACTCACTGTTGATGCCGGCTCCTGAAGAAAACGAGGATGTATTGGATGTCTCGAGTTGATTGCCCTGCATTTCTTTCTGATTATGTTTGCTGGTGATTTGAATTTGGAGAGAATTAGATGAGGATAACACAAAGGTTCTGAAGGTAGTTCATGGAAAGTGAGATCCGGAAGACCCTATTTATATTGCAGTCCCGACTGTTGAGATTCCCACCTGTTTGAGATCTATGCGTTTGTTCAGATTTGTGCGACTCTTCACGTGCAGGCGCACCTTTTTAGAGTGCCAGGTGGCAAAGCTTCTCCGATACGCTTCCTTCCTCTCTCCAGGACATCCTTTCATTTCAACAGTCGGCGCCGCCTGACACCTCTCAAATTACTGCGCAGGTCTTATCATCACCTGTTCTTATCAACTCAATCACTGCACCACCAATTAAATTCAAATTGCACTGATCACGTGGACCATTAAATCCCGATGACAACTCACATAATTCCACTTGATCAGTTTCTTTCCTCCACGTCTGACTTTTGATTAATTAAGAAAAACTTAACACACTAAAAAAAACTATTTATACTAACAAGGATTTGACCGGGTTTCCTTGGAATGTCACTTGATCAGATTAAGAGATTTATAATTTGTCGCTTGATCAAGCAGACTATCCATGAATACCCGATCACTCCTTCTACCTGTTTACTGGCGTGAGATAAACATTGGTAGTGAAATGTCGTTCACTACAAACGCCTCCATTCCGTTCCTACCGGGTAACTCGCTTTCCTCCAAACTGTCGGTCCTTCCTGCGAACTTTGCCCTTTTAGGTGCAAGTTGCTCCCAGCTTCTCTGTTTACTTTGATCAATCCTCCTTTCCTGGCAGATCCGCTGTCCCTCAGACTTCGACTTGATCAGATGCAGGTGCCGTTCAGGGAACTTGTCTGGAATGGCTTCCCTATTTTTTTTTGCAGAATTCGGCGCAGGTGACTCGCCTCTATGTTTTCACATCCTTTCCTATCAACTGTTTCCCACTCAAACTCCTGTAGTAGGAGTAACCATCTGATCAAATGCGGGTTTGATCTCCTCTTCGACGATAGGTATTTGATGGCCGCCTGGTTCGTATACACCATCACTTTGGAACCAAATAGGTGCTGTCTGAACTCCCCAAATGCAAAGACTACTGACAGCATTTCTTTTTCGGTCACATCATAGTTCCTTTGCGCCTGACCCAATGTTTTTGATGAGTAGAGGACAACATAACTTTTCCCCTTGATTTTCTGACTTAGTATTGCTCTCACAGCACAGTTACTAGTCTCACATATCACCTCAAAGGAGTGATTCCAGTCAGGGCCGCGTATTATAGAATAACTCACCAATCGATCTTTCAGAAATGAGAACGCGGCCTTGCAGACATCAGAAAATTTAAACTTTACGTCATCCTGGGGAAGCTTCGTCAGGATCTGGGCTCTCCCGGCGAAATCCTTGATGAGTCCTCCATGGGCCTCAGCGTGCCTTAACAAGGCTCTGATCTCCTCCTGGTTAATAGGGTATGAAAGTTTTGCCACATGTGTGTGCCTTGCCATGACTGTTCGAGGGTCTGACCAGTTTGAACTTCGCTTCTTGGACATCAGTTGGGGTTGATGTTGGAAGAGTAGTTCTTTCTGTTTCTGCAATCTTGGTTCGACTGGTTTGTGATCTGTCTGGCTGGACAGGTTCTTGAAAGCCATCGGCGATACTGGTACGGAAAGTAGTTGCCTTGTAAGCGAAGGATCCTTCTTCAGCATTCCTTTTAATGGGGCGGCTTGGTCAGGTGTTTTCTCGACCCTTCTTGGTTGAGTAATCTCTCTTGCCTCGGCTGGTTGTGACGGCTGGCAAAATTCCATAATTGCCCTTCTAATGGATTGATCATCCATTGCTCCAGTCATTGTCGGAGAAAAACGCATTTCTAGGCTAGTTTGCCTTTAAAATAACGAAAATGTACCCATTTTGTTATCTATTCCACAAATGGGAAAAACGCCACTCTCGTTGGCGTGTTTTAAGTGAAAACGCCAACCTTATTGGCGTTTTACACCGTATGTGGCGTCGTATTGCATGTACGTTGAAAAACGCCGACGTGGTTGGCGTTTGAACGAAAAACGCCAATCCCACTGGCGTGTTTCAAAAACGCCAATCTTGATGGCGTGATTCAGTCTATACACGCCAATGGGATTGGCATGTTTCAGTCTATACACGCCAATGGGATTGGCGTGTTTCCTGTGTATGGGATTGGCGTGGAAAAAATGGCCAAAAATTGTCCCAAGTTATACACGCCAGGGGGATTGGCGTTTTTGACGAAAAACGCCAATCCCACTGGCGTTTTAAGTGAATTTTGAGTTAACACGAAATGCACCCCAAGTGTTTGATGAAATGCCTCAAAGAGGATTCTGTCCTTATCTTTTACATAGCACACCAAGTGTTTGATGGAATGTTTAAATGAGCTCCAGCCAGCTTTTTACATCCTAAACTTCGATGAAAACACGATTTGATGAGTTTAAGTGACGCTTTTTATATTAAGAAAATTCTAACATTTATAACCTTGTTAGTTACTTCTATTATATTGATATTGATACACTATATATATATTTTTAATAAGGATAAATTGAGAAGAATGTCACCAAACCTACATATCCAATAATCTCTTCCTATGATTATCTGATACATGGAGTATTTCTTTGGTAAATGACAACTATCCACATTATGTCAGGAAAGACATTTATCTTTTATTTACTCAATTATTGTAGCATATACATACAGCAAATCAAATGTGTGAACGTAACTATACTTTCTACCAACTGCACAGCTATATTATAAAGTTTTTAAATACTTTTCCAAGGCCAAACCATCCTAACTCGAGAAAACAAAACAAAATACGTGACAGAAAATAAATTTTGCAATCTAGGTAAAATTTCATACTTCATGCCAGTACAAAAAATAAATATGGCAAGCTTTGGGAACTATGATATCTTTTGGATCACATTTGATTTTTCTTGATATATGCTGACACATCGCACTCACCTAATACATCTACTCCTATAATAGTATTCACTTACCTTATTGATATACTTTTTTTAACTAGTACTACTGCAAAAAATAAAAAAAGGTTTTATAAATATCAAAAATGAAAAAATAAGTCTATTAACTGTGAACGGATATTATGTGTATTTCGCTATATACTCATTGTTTGAACTACACTTGTGTTGTATAACACAACTTTGTAAAAAATTTAAAAGTTGAGAGTTACAAAAAAAAAACGAAAAATTGGAAATATAAAAAATTTAAATAAAAATTGGGAACCGATGGCCGGAACATATGGATTTTACAACACACCACTTATACACATAATTGTTACAATCACACGTATAATGAATTACTATACTCCACATGATTAAACAAGGTTAAAAATCCATGCAAATTGACATTAATTTTTAATGCCTACCCACATTCTTCCACAGATTTTACGTGCACGGGAACATTAGTTAGACCACTACTTTAGTTACTTATTTAATTAAGATTTTGCAACATCTAAATACTGTTTAAATCCGACATTAACCCTGAATTATGTTGGTCTATCATGATTAATGGGTGATAGAAATGATATAAAGTCTCCTTAATTCCTGAAAATAGTTCAACGTTCAAAGGCCTCTCCCTCTCTCGAATGATGCAACATTATCTTTCTATTCATCAAAATTTGTCGTATTGAGGCTACTATTTCATGTGGAAATTTTGGATGTGATTTACCGACATTGCAAGATATGTATGAAAAATGAAATAGGTTAAAAGTTGGTCCCGATCCCTACCCCGACCCCGAAGGCCGCCGCGTATGTGGAGTTGGCAAGAGCCTCGATGGCGCGGACGTTGTTTTCATCGAAGTTTAGGATGTAAAAAGTTGGCTGGAGCTCACTTAAACATTCCATCAAACACTTGGTGTGCTATGTAAGAGACAAGAACATAATCCTCTTTGAGGCATTTCATCAAACACTGGGGGTGCATTTCGTTTTAACTCAAAATTCACTTACAAAAGCCAGTGGGATTGACGTTTTTCGTCAAAAACGTCAATCCCACTTGCGTGTATAAGGAGAATTTTTGGCCATTATTTCCACGCCAATCCCATTCACAGCAAACACGCCAATCCCATTGGCGTGTATAGACTGAAACACGCCATCAAGATTGGCGTTTTTGAAACACGCCAGTGGGATTGGCGTTTTTCGTTCCAACGCCAACCACATCGGCGTTTTTCAACGTACATGCAATACGACGCCACATACGGTGTAAAACGCCAATAAGGTTGGCGTTTTCACTTAAAACACGCCAACGAGAGTGGCGTTTTTCCCATTTGTGGAATAGATAACAAAATGGGTATATTTTCGTTATTTTAAAGGCAAACTAGCCTATAAATGCGTTTTTCTCGTCATTGTCGTATCAAACCATTCTGCTGCCTCTCTCTTGAGCTATTCACCTTCAGCGGAACCAGAGGGTGGCTCTTTGAAGGATTCCTTTTTCGAATACTTCTGTTTCCGAGGGCTGATAGTGTCTACTGTTTGTATGCTCTCTCTGTCCTGTGGCCTTCTTGCAGCTTCATTAATGCCGACTGTAAGTCGCTCTCCTTTAAACTCCAGATTAATTGTCCCATGGCGGACGTCAATGACTGTGTTGGCGGTGGATAGGAAAGGTCTCCCCAAAAGGATTCCAATAGACTCCTCCGCTCTTGGTTCCGTCATTTTAATAACAAAGAAGTCGGTGGGATACATAAATCTGTTCACCTTGACGATTTCATCTTCCAGAACTCCCTCGGGGTAAATGCAAGACCCGTCTGCTAGCTGTATTTCCATATTGGTTTTGACGAGCTTAGCATTCTCCAGTTTCTTGTATATAGAATATGGCATAATATTGATGGAAGCCCCTAGGCCGCACATTGCGTGCTCTCTTTGAACGTTTCTGATGGAAATTGGGAGCGTAAATACCCCTGGGTCAGTTCTCTTGGGGGGAATATCACCAGATTGGATCATACCGGTCACTTTTTCTGCTTCGACCCTCCTCCTCTTTTCAGCTCCTTGTTCACAAATGTTAGACTCTTCTTTCGCTGTGACTTGATCAAGGGCGCTGGATTCAAGGCTTTTATTAAGACTGGTCCTAGGTGCTGGAAAACTTGCAGTCGAGCTCTGATAAACTCCTTCTGATTTCAGAGAGACTGTGTTGACATTCTCTCGCTCTGTTGGAGGTTGCACTGTAGCCGGAATCTTTCCTTTATTACCTCTCAGCTCGCCCAGTGACATGGCGACCTGAGATAATTGCTTCGTAAGCTTTTCCAATGCAGCTCTCTGTTCTCTCTGGGCTTCCTGTATTTCTCGCACAACATCATGGGGCTGGTGTGGGATCATCATATCCCCTGGACCTTCATTTTGCTGCCTGCTATTTCCCTAATTAAATCGGCTTCCCCCATGGCCTTGCTGGTAGAAACCGGAGGGTCCATAATGTCCTGGTTGGTCTTGGGAAAGATGATTTTGTTGGTTTCCTTGGAAATACTGTGGGTTCCCTTGATTTTGCTGGTTTCCTCTGTGGTACTGCGGAACATAACTCACCATTTGATTACTTGGTTGCCTTCCCTGGTTGCTATACTGAGGGGCTTGGTGTAGGTACCCCCATTCTCATTCCTGTTGTCCAGCTAGGCTGTCATCCACTTGACCAGTTCCCTTGAGGTCCACTTGACCAACCTGCCTGACCTCCCTACATTCTATTCCCTCCAGTGTTTGGTCTATCCAGGATTCGAGCTGGCCAGTTGGACTGCCCGTCAGAGGGCTGTACCTATTGTATCACGGTTAGTTGTGGTTGGCTTTGATTCTGATCAGTCCATCTAAAGTTGGGGTGGTCCCTCCACGGAGCATCTCTCTGCTTCCCCTGGATCCAGTTGCCATTTGTGTTCCAGTGGCCTACGGCGTTTACTTGCTCTACCTCAGGGGGAAACTCGCAGTAATAGTAGTGATAAACATATTGTGTCTCATTCGGTGCAGGCGGTGGCGGCGGTCTCGTTTTTTCTACTACTTCCAGCAGTTTCTTCTCCATCTGCTTGAATCGAGCCCCCAGCTTTTTATCGTTGCGCGCCTCTGCTGCGTGCACTGCTCCTCTCCTGTACTGCCTTTGAGATGTTTCGTACGACCGCTTAGCCTCAATCAGCCTCTCCAAAATATTCTTAGCTTGGCTAAAAGGGTTTTTGAGAAATCCCCTTGTGCTGCGAGGTTGAGGTCGTTCTTGCTCTCCACAGAGAGTCCGCCATAGAAGATCGAGTAGATCTCATTCTCTCCCAGCTTGTGGTTAGGGCATGCTTGAAGCAGCCCTTGGAACCCATCCCAGTACTGGCCGAGGGGCTCGTCATACTCCTGTCTGGCTTCTGTAATTTCCCTTTTTAGGGCACTTGTTTTCGATGCTGGAAAGAAACGATCGAGGAATATCATGCGGAATTCGGCCCAAGTCCTGATGGATCCTTCTGGCAGCCTAGACAGCCAGACACCCGCGTCCCCCTTCAAAATGAAGGGAATAGCCTTAAGCCTGTAATCTTCGGATGTGGATCCAGCTGGCACGGGCTGAATATCACAGTATAGGCAGAATTCCTCCAAAAAAGCATACGGACACTCCTTCGAAAGGCCGTAGAAGTGGGACAAAACGGCCAGTACTCCTGATTTGATTGCGATGGTCCGCATCCCAGGAGTAGCGGCGATGGCATGTGTGGGCTCTCTCTCATCATGAGCGTGTAGAGAGCCGATTCCCGAGTCGTCAGGGACAAGGGCCATTTTTACTTCTGCTTGTTCAGGTGGTGGTGGGTTTGTGTTCTGCTCGGTGGCTGCTGCTGCTTGTGCGGCTCTGTAATGAGTGGTCACTACGCCGACTTCCTGGATTCTCCACTGAGTGTTAGTTCTTCTGTATGTAAAGGGATGATTCCAGTAATCGCCTTGGTGGTACCTTCTCATCAACAGCAGGAAAAACAAATGAGAAAAGAAAGAAATAAAACTATTTACTCCTACGCACTACACACAAACATAAAATAACACCATGCTTCCCCGGCAACGGCGCCATTTTGGCGGGACTTGGAAATAGGCGAAAACGTGATTAGAATGCGGATCAAGTTATATGGAATGATAACCGAACCGGTCATTGCCACTTAATCACTGCAGTCTTGCTCTCGCTCTTTCTTCCTTGCCAAAGTAATTTATAAACTCCCAAATTTGCACAACTTTAACAGTAAAGCGGCAAGTTCGGGGTCGATCCCACAGAGAAGTTGGTATGTCGAGTGTGTTAGTAGTGAACAGGGGGGTTGGCTGCTGCCACGCTTTAACTTGGGAGTTTTAAACTATTGACTTTACTCTAGGCAGAATTTAAATAGCTAGCTTGATCAATGGAACTTTAACTACTGGGTCAAGTGAATTGCAGTTAACAGCAGAAAAGTAAATGCGAGAATGTAAACGAAAATAACTTTGATTAAACTAAAAACTGAGTACAGCGTGAAATTTAAACTAAGCTAACACTTCGGAAGCTAAGAATGCGGTAAGAACTGAGAAGAATCTCCGCGGGAAACTTAAGATAACGCTAACAGAAATGAGTATTCTGCAGCGCTCCCTTCGGTCGCCCTTTTAACTAAGCTATCTAAGCTAAGCTAGAGAACTGAACTAAACTAAGCTAGAGAGCTGAACTACGCTAGATAACTAAGCTAAGCTAAACTAGACGGAAAGTAAAGTGTCGGATCCCCCTTCTTGTGGTGGCACATCATCTATTTATAAGCTCGATTCGACTCCCAGCTGGATAACGATCTTGACAGGGAATATTCGCTCATTCTAAGAGTGAGCGACTCATTGATTGCTACGTGTTGTTCTTCTAGAATGACGATGCTTTTTGGTAACAGATTTGTATAACAGCTTCGTCCTTGCGTTCTCATATTCCGGCACGTGTTCTTCTTCTAGAAGCCAGCGGTCCCCACCTAACTGCTTGATCGCTCCCCCTTGATCAACTCCCCCGAATCTTGGCCCTTTTTCACCTTTTGTACCGCTTGATCAGTTCGGCCTTGCTGCATTGGTCAAGTAGCATTTCTGCACATTTTAACGCTTATTTTGCGCGATAAACCAATCAAGTAGTATACATTTTACCCTTAAACCAATGCATGAAATGAGCCTTATCATTTATAAATATTAAAATTTGGGCCCAAAATTTATATATATTAAAAATGAAGCCCAAAACTCGGCTTTTATATATGTATAGATAGATTAGGGTTTCAAAAGAGAATTTGTGGATTTTGGCGAGAGAAAAATGTTGAGGAGAAACGTGAGGTTAAGGAAAGAGTATCTATACTGTAAGAAAAATGTACCGATTCCTACCGAGCTCAGGAACGAGGAGGCCGCCCTCCGACAACAAATCGACCTCGAAGATGAACAAACTGCTGGTACATTTTTTTGTAATCCCGTTGCGAATAGTTTTATGTTGTTTCTATAGCTTGAAAGTCGGCAACTTTTGAAAAGCCTTATGTTTATAACTCAGGTTTGGCTTGTGAATACGTATAGGTATATAAGAGTGACAGATTATGGGTTTGAATTTGAACTAAGTTACTTTTTTTCTCTCTTGAATGCAGTTCCCCGATCAAGCATTGATGATGAATATGCAAATGCAACCGTCAGTGATCCTAAAATTTTGCTTATCACGTCACGGCATCCTAGTGCTCCCCTTGCGCAGTTTGTGAAGGTTGTGTCATGTTTAATTTACAGTATGGTGGGGGTTGGTGCACTGTGCTTATCAATGTTATGTTGTTTCTGTAGGAATTGAAGTTTGTTTTTCCAAATGCACAGCGAATGAATGGTGGTGGTCAGGTTAATAACAACGAATACTAACAACGATGCTAACTTGTGTTTTAGATCAAGATTCCACCAAGCAGTAGACGTTGCCCACGAGTAGGGGGCAATGAAGAGGAAAGGTCCGAGGGGAGTGTTGGAAATCAACCCCCGCCTCCACCACCGCCCCTACCTTAACCTCAAGAAAATGAATACATCAAGACCTTCCGAAAGGAAAACCCCCCAAAGTTTGATGGACTGGGAGAGCCACCAAAGGCAGAGGCCTGGATACGCGACCTCGAGCGTATTTTTGATTTTATGGAGTGCACTGATAGGGAACGTCTGGCTTGCGTGACTTATCAATTGACTGGGCCTGCCGATTTTTGGTGGGAAACAAGCGAAGGACAATGAACCCCGCCCGCCGAGAGGCGTTGACATGGGACGAGTTCAAAGAGGAGGTGTGTAATAAGTACATTCCCATGAGCTACAGAAGGGCCAAGATAGTAGAGTTCCACACCCTTGAACAAGGAAATATGACGGTGACGGAGTACGACTGTGCTCTATGTGAGATGACCCGATATGCGCCCGAGTTGGTGGACACGGATGAGAAGATGGCCGCAAAGTTTCGCTCTGGCCTTAGAACCGAGATAAGAGTAGCCGTGGCCAGCCGCCTAAGGAATTTCTTACTCCGAGATTTTGAGTTGCGCCCTATATGTGGAAGAGGCACTGCCTAAGAACGAGAGGGAAGCAAATCCTACACCACCCACACCACAACCGAACTATAGAGACAAGAGGATGTGGGAAGGCAACCGAGCCCCTTTTGACAACAAGCGACATCCATTCCACTTTCCGCCAGCCACAGAACTATGGCCGACAAGTCGTGCCACAATAGAGAGGAAATCAACAGAGGACGCGTTACTGCAACTGGTGCTCCAAGTTTCACGTTGGGGAGTGCAGAGTCGGAGGCATTCGATGCTTCGCTTATCGTGGAAACGGACACATGTCTCGAGAGTGTCTGAACAACAAAGGGAGAATGAAGAACGGGCAAGGACAGAGGCAACTGCAACAACCACAACCGATCCAACAAGTGGCCTCACAATAGGCAAGGGCGTATGTACTGAGAGGAAATCAAGGGCAGGAGAAGCACGCCAGCAAGGGCAAAGATAACTTGGCAGGTATGGGCAAGCTCCAGCAACTACCTATTATCGTGATGTTTGATACGGGTGCTTCGCACTCTTTTATTTCGATGTCATGTGTGAATGCCTTAGAACTCTCCACTGCTAAACTTGATTTGGGTTTGAGGGTGTGGAAGGCCTCGAGAGGGACGCGAATTCGGACCAAGTTATATTGAAAATAACTTAACCGATTGGATCAGTTAGCAAATGTCGTTGCCACTTGATCGATTCAAACTCGCTCTCGCTCGTTTCCTACCAATGTAATTTGTAAACTCCCAATTTTGCACTACTTTAACAGTAAAGCGCCAAGTTCGGGGTTGATCCCACAGAGAAGTTGGTGTGTCGAGAGTGTGTGTAGTGAACAGGGGGTTGGCTGCTGCCACGCTTTAACTTGGGAGTTTTTAACTACTATTTTTACTTTAGGCAGAATTAAACTTGCTAACTTGATCAAGGTAAATTTAACCATTGGGTCAAGTGAATTGCAGGTGAAAACGTAACAGTAAATGCGAGGATGAAAACGTAATAACTTTGATTAAACTAAACTGAGAGCAGTATAGTGTGAAATTGAAACTAAGCTAATACTTCGGAAAATAAGAAAGCAAGTAAAACCAAGAAGAATCTCGGCGGGTAATTTAGGAACCGACAGATAACAAGTATTCTGCAGGGCCTCTTTAATTCCCCTTTCTAACTACGCATTACTTTATCTAAGCTAAGCTATTCTAGAGAATTGGACTAAGCTAGAGAACTAAACTAAGCTAAACTAGACGGAAAGTAAAGGATCAGATCCCTTTCTTGTGGTGGCACATCATCTATTTATAGGCTCGACTTTGACCTCCAGCTGGATAACGATCTTGACAGGGAATGTTCGCTTATGCTGAGAGTGAGCGACTCATTGATTGCTACGTGCTTCCCTTCTAGAATGACAACTCTTTTCAGTAACAAATTCGTGACTCAGCCCCGTCCTTGCGTCTCATATGCCAGCACGTGTCCCCTTCTAGAACGTCGTCCTTGATAACTGAATGGTGCGCCTCATCCAGCTCATTTCCTCACGTGTTCTTCTTCTAGAAGTCAGCGGTCCCCGCCTAACTGCTTGATTACTCCCCATTGATCAACTCCCCCTGATTTTTGGCCTTTTATCGCCTTTTGTACTTACTTGATCAGTTCGGCCTTGCTACCTTGGTCAAGCGGCATTTCTGCACCATTAACACTTGTTTTGCGCGATAAACCGATCAAATAGCACATATTTTACCCATAAACCGATGCATGAAATAGGCATTATCAGGGTGTCTTCACCTGTTTGAGGTCTGATTGATATTGTGCAAACATGCTCGAACGTAGAGTTTGTGCTAGGAGAGTTAGGAGTAGTAGCTCGTCTTTTGCACGTCATGCCTTTGGAGAACGTCGACATAATTTTGGGAATGGATTGTCTTGCCGAGAACCACGCGACGATCCACTGCAAGGAGAGACAAATTTCTTTTCGAGCCCCTGGCAAAGAGCCGACTATCTTGCACGGAATCTCGATGAACCGTCGGACCTCCATAATCTCTACATTGCAAGCAACCACGATGATCAGAAAAGGGCGTCCGACATATCTTGTGTACTTGAACGGAGGGGAGAAGAAGGACTTGAAGGTGGAAGACGTGGCAGTAGTACGAGACTTCCCCGACGTGTTCCCTGAAACTTTGCCTAGACTGTCGCCTGACAGGCAAGTGGAGTTTACCATTGACTTGGAACCCGGATCCGTGCCAGTATCGAAGGCACCATACCGAATGACCCCTAAGGAGTTGGCAGAATTGAAGATTCAGTTGCAAGAACTGCTAGATTTAGGATTCATATGACCTAGTGTGTCACCATGGGGAGCGTCTGTTTTATTTGTGAAGAAGAAGGATGGGACGATGAGGATGTGCATCGACTATTGTGAGCTCAACAAGTTGACCTTGAAGAATAAGTACCCTCTGCCAAGAATTGATGACTTATTTGACCAACTTCAAGGAGCTGGCGTGTTTTCAAAGATGGACTTGAGGTCGGGATACCATCAACTAAAGGTCCGAAGAGAGGATGTGCCTAAGACTGCTTTTCGCACTCGTTATGGACATTATGAGTTTGTCGTGATGCCATTTGGACTGACTAACGCCCCGGTAGTTTTCATGGACTTGATGAACCGAGTTTTCCACGAGTATCTCGACAAATTTGTGCTAGTCTTCAGCGTCATTGTGTTGGTTTACTCGAAGAACGAGGAGGAGCATGGATGGCACCTGCGAACCGTGTTGGAAACATTGCGGAAGGAACAACTTTATGCCAAGTTTAGTAAGTGCGAGTTTTGGCTGAATAAAGTGAACTTTCTTGGTCATATAGTGACAGCTGATGGAATTCAAGTGGACCCAGCGAAAGTCGAGGCTGTGCAAAATTGGAGGTCGCCGAAAACGCCGAGTGAAATTCGAAGTTTCTTGGGATTGGCGGGATACTACTGACGTTTCATCGAAGGATTCTCTAAAATTGCAAGACCGATGACGCAACTGTTGAAGAAGGGAATCAAAGTGGTTTGGACTCCAGAATGCGAGGCGAGTTTTCAACTGTTGAAAGAGAAATTGACTACAACACCTGTTCTAGCGGTGCCGGAACCCGACAAGGACTTCACTGTGTTTACTGACACGTCGAAAGTAGGACTTGGATGCGTGTTAATGCAAGATGGGAAAGTGATAGCGTATGCTTCCCGACAATTGAGGCCGAATGAGCTGAACTTCCCAACTCATGACTTTGAGCTAGCAGCAGTAGTGCACGAACTAAAGATTTGGAGACATCATCTCTATGGAGTGAGATGTGAGAATTATACGGATCACAAGAGTCTCAAGTACTTCTTTGAGCAGAATGAACTGAACATGCGACAACGATGTTGGTTGGAGATCGTAAAGGATTATGACTGCGGTATTCACTATCATCCGGGCAAGGCGAACGTAGTGGCTGATGCTTTGAGTAGGAAGAACCAATGTCAACTGGCTTCTTTTCTAACTCAAGAGGAAGCGTTGATCCGTGAATTTGATAGGATGCAGTTGGAGATAGTGAAAGCGCCCGAGACAATAGGAGGAAGGATAACGACGCTAGTGATTGAGCCAGACTTAAGAACCAAGATCATAGAAGCTCAACGACGTGATGAGAAGTTGGAAGAGACACGTGCGAAGGTGAGAACCGAGAAACATGACCACTTTCGTGAGGAGGCGGACAATGCTTTGACGTTCGATGGACGATTATGTGTGCCGAACGATGAGGCGCTGAAAGATGAGATTTTGAGCGAAGCACACGACACGCCTTACACTGCTCACCCTGGAAGCACGAAGATGTATCGAGACTTGAAGCAACGTTTTTGGTGGAATGGAATGAAAGGGGACGTAGCATCGTTTGTGGAACTATGTCTAGCGTGTCAACAAGTGAAGGCCTTACACCAACGGTCATATGGGAAATTGCAATCGCTCAAAATTCCCGAATGGAAGTGGGAGAATTTAGCCATGGACTTCGTGACGAGTTTACCAAAGTCACAAAAGGGGAACACTGCGATTTGGGTGATCATCGATCAACTCACTAAAAGCGCGTACTTCTTGCCGATTAATATTACCTATGGATCGGACAAGTTAGCTAAACTCTACGTGAGTGAGATTGTACGTTTGTATGGAGTGCCAAAGACCATTGTATCTGATCGCGATACGAAGTTCACGTCAAGATTTTGGATGAGTTTGCAACGGGGAGCTAGGCACAAAATTGAACTTTAGCAATGCCTATCACCCGCAATCTGACGGACAGTCGGAGAGGACGATTCAAACACTTGAAGATATGCTGCGAGCTGTTGTCCTAGACAGAAGGGAAAGTTGGGAAACTGTTCTGCCATTGGTTGAGTTCGCCTACAACAATAGCTATCAAGCGACGATCGACATGGCGTCGTATGAAGCCTTGTATGGTAGGAAGTGTCGATCCCCATTCTATTGGGATGAGGTTGGTGAAAGGAAGATGTTAGGACCCGACGCTATTAAGGAGATGGCCGAAATTGTGCATCAAATCCGTGCAAGGATCAAAGAAGCTCAAGATAGGCAGAAGTCGTATGCTGACGTGCGCCGAACAGAAATCAAATTCGATGTTGGTGACAAAGTCTTCTTGAAAGTATCCCCGATGAGAGGAGTTGTGAGGTTTGGAGTGAAGGGCAAATTGAAACCACGTTTTGTAGGACCGTACGAGATCGTTGATGAAGTAGGTCCTGTAGCGTATCGTCTGGCGTTACCTCTTAGTTTTGGGAATGTGCACAACGTGTTCCATGTGTCGCAGTTGGGCAAGTACGTGTTTGATCCCAAGCATGTGATTCATCAAGAAGAAGTGGTCCTGAACCCCGACATGAGCTACGAGGAGAAACCCGAAGCAATCCTAGATCGAAAAGTGCAAGAGTTACGAACCAAATCAATAGCATCCGTGAAAGTGTTATGGAAACACCACGGTCCCAAGGAAGCCACGTGGGAGTTAGAAGATAGGATGAAAGAAAAATACCCTGAATTGTTTATGTGAGACGATCAAATTTTGGGACAAAATTTCTGTTAAGAGGGGAATGATGTAGCACCCCGAAAATTTGTGACTTTTTGTTTTTATTAATGCGGATGTTGAATGGAAATTTCTTTTATGGAAATTTAATTTTCTATGTGATTGAGTTAATTATGTGGAATTAGTTGTCGTGAGATAAGTGAAATAATGCAAATTATTTTCCAATGTGTGAATTAAATTAAATGGGATCATGCATATTTTATCTAGCCATTTTATTTGGAATTTTCGGCCCTCCTATTTATTGGAATTAATATTTTCTCTCTTGGGTTTAATTAATTATTTTGGGATATTTATCCAAATTAAATCCACACCAAATTATCCCTATGTTATTCTACATAATTTTTCGACCCCTTGCCCATTTCTTGTTTTTTTTCGAAAACTCCCTATTATTTAGGAGAATGAATTATTTTTTAGATTTAATTGGTACCTTATTTAATTCCTTTCTTGATTTTAAAATCCAATTAAATCTTACCATATCTTGTCAAATCTATCCATATCCTATTTTAATTAGGATTTGACTCTTTCCTTCTTGAATACCCATAATTTTTGCCCCTTATACCTATAATTTACCTTGTGGGATTAATTTATTTGTTACCTATTTTGTGGGAGTCTTTTCCTACAAAAAATTACCAAAATTAAATCCTATTCCTATTTAATTTGAGGATTTAAATATTTCCTTTGACTACTCCCTATGTTACACGCCCCCCTTTTCCTACTTGGAGATTCTTGAATTATTTTGTTGCCTTATTTATGGTATACTCAATATTTTTTTACCTATATTATGAGTATATTTCTCTCCAAGTAATACCATAATTTTCGAAAAATTCCCCCCACGCTACACGCCTATTTCTAATAATTGTGGAGCTTATTCCTTGACCTCTATTTTATTCTTCCACAATTTTAATTGTTTTATTTAAGTGTGGGATTAATCCTAGAATATAAAAAGGGAAAACCCTAACCCTAGCTCACTATCACACGCCTCCCTCCCTTCTCCCCCTCTCCCACACATTTTCTCCCCTCTCCCAAGTACTCCAAGTCAGTTCTTCACAAATTCTTCATCTTTGCTTCGATTGGAGTTGGAAACTCAAGATCCGTAGAGGAATCACACCACTTGTCGTTTCTAAAGATTGTTTTCAAGTGAAAGGTATACCTTGTTTCATCCTTCTCATTTTTTTACCATTGAATCCATCATTCTCGAGCCCCTCATGCATATAGTTGAGTGGAGAAATCGTAGATCTAAGAATTAATCGGTTGGGAAGGATGGTTGCATAAGAAAATGTGGGTATGTATGCGTGTGTGTAAGTATGTGGATGAATCAATTGTGAATGTTATGTGTAAATAGGAGAGCATGGTTGTGATGTCGTTTTTGAAGCATGGATATGTGTTGAAAGCATGAATATGTATGTGTGGATGAATGATAGACAAACTAGGGTTTGTAAATGTTGAGCATGAAAACTGTGGTGTTCGGACAGTAGGTTCCGATGAGTGTTTGACCAATCAAACGATCTTAGTTTGGCACGAATTTTTAACTGGATGAAGTTTTAGATGTTTTCTGTGTTGTTTCAAAATTTCAACTTCTTTTGATAAAGGATGAATGTTTAACGAATTTTTCAATTGAACTGCGCAGTCCTGTCAGAATTGTGTTTCGTCCAGTGAGTTTCGTATTTGTTTTGACCGATCAAAAGATGTGATTTTGGTGTGAAATTTTAACTGGATAAACCTTGACGTGCCTACTATGTGGTGACCAAATTTTAGCTTCTAATGAGATTGGATGGAATTGTAATGATTTTTACAAAAAGACTGCGCTGGTCTACTAGATTTCTGTTTTGTTGAAATCTTTGTTGACAAGTTTTGAATGAATTACATGGTACATGTGTGATTAAGGAACGTATCCTATGATGTGGTTATGTGTTACACGTTGATGTATGCTAAGGTGTTCGTGTCGTTTATGTTGGTGAACGTTTGAGATGGGCAATATAAGAAAACGATGAAAGGAACGATATGGCATGCATGATAAATGTATTGATGGAAAAACTTATTGTGTTATGGTGTTGACAAGGGTTGTTGTGCGTACGTGGGTACAAAGAGCAAGTGTTGTATTAAAGTTGTGAATTGTGTTGTATAAGCAAGCGAGGTGGGCTTTCTTTTATTAAAAACCCTTTTACGTTTCAAAATTATTATTACGGCGTTATAAGAGTGGTTTAAAGTGTTATGTCATGCCATGATTGTTTTGATGTTGCCTGATGCCTAGTTCGTTGAGCTTGCTCCGTTAGGCTATAGGGTTGGGGTAAACGAATTCGGGTCTGAGTAGGGCCGCAAACCCTATCAGGCTGTGTACACAGGTGGGATCGCGAGTCGTCCTTGCTATTCGGCCGGTCTCGTGGGCGAATAGTGTGGCCACACTTTCGTCGCACTTTGGTATGAGTGTGTGAATGATGAATTGTTGAGAAAGTGGGAAGATTGTTTGTCTGGCCAGGCTATGAAACTGTTTTTGTGATACTCGATGATGTTTCTTTTCTAAATGTAAAAACTCAAGTTCACTATGGTATGGATGACATAACTTTTATCAACTATTTTGGTGTGTGTCCACTGAGTATATTAAGTACTCAGCCCTGCATGTGTTTTTCCTATGTGCAGGTTGAGTCGGGCTTTAAGAATTTATGGATGCGTTGTGTCTGCATACATAGGCGTCATCCTGTGACTCTCTTTAGATACTTGATTTCCGCTGCCTTGTTGAATTTGTTTTTCTAAAAGTCTTTCGTTTCACTCTACATTGCTTTTAAGACGTTAAATACTTTGAGAAATTAATTTGCTGCTTAACTATTTAATGATTTAAAATATTTCTTATGAAGTTTAATTGAGTTTTGTATTAAATGGTGTCCTTTATTGTGTCCCCCATTTCTTCCCCGCTTCTTAGTTCCCTCCCCTAGTCGCGATTTCTTCGTCTTTGCTATCCTTAGTAAGGGCGGTCGTGACATAGTGGTATAAGGGGCGAAAATTAGTATTCAAGAAGGAAAGAGTCAAATCTTAATTAAAATAGGATATGGAGAGATTTGACAAGATATGGTGAGATTTAATTGGATTTTAAAATCAAGAAAGGAATTAAATAAGGTACCAATTAAATCTACAAAATAATTCATTCTCCTAAATAATAGGGGGTTTTCGAAAAAACAAGAAATAGGCAAGGGGTCCAAAAATTATGTAGAATAACATAGGGATAATTTGGTGTGAATTTAATTTGGATAAATATCCCAAAACAATTAATTAAACGCAAGAGAGAAAATATTGATTCCAATGTAACCGTTCTAATTAACAAATGTTCCATTTTGATTTAGTTTTAAAATTATTTAACATGTGTATAGTACATTTTATTTTATTTTTTAATCTTATGCATGTTGTTTCTTATTTTATTTAGTTTATTCAAAATGTATTAATAAAATAAAAATATTTTAAGTCGCGCAAAGAAATTAAAATTTTATCTTATTGTGTTTCCATTTGTTATCAATCCTTTATATGTTTGAAAATATTATATACCCATCTATTACTTGTGAATTCTGGCATAATCTTGTTTAGGATATTTCATGTTTGGTTTGAAAATTGCAGAAAATTAAGCGTGAAGCAGAAGATGAGGCTCTACAAGCATGAAGAAAGGAAGCGATCATTTTTTATAACCTGGTTCACTCTATTCAATTGAAATAGGTCAATTTGATAGTTAACTTAATTGAGTTAGTGGGTTTCAATATAAATTGGTTCAATTTATATTTGTATAATTGTATTCGGCTAAATTATTTAATGCTAAGAAATTATTGTAAAATGATTTAGGTCTTAGAGTTTTGGGTTTCCATAATTTTCTATAGAACCCAATTATAATATTTTGAAAAAAATATGACTCTAGATGTAATAAAAGGTAATATTACTTTTAAATACTACTCTCTTTGTTCCATACTAGTGGAATCATTTCGTCATTTTGGTACGTTCCATAATAGTTGAGTCATTTTTCCTTTTAGTAAAAATCAACACATTTCTCCTCACTTACTTTATTCTCTTCACATCTCTACCTTTTCATTACCTACTTTATTTTTCTTCACTTAACTCACTTAACACAATATTTCTTAATTCACTACTATGACTGAGGAGTACTATATAAAATCACATAAAATACATAAATAAATAGAATTAAATTATTTATTGAATATCTTATTCAATGTATTTCTATGTGACGTATACTAAAAACAGATTGCATATTGTATGTATATCTTATTCAAACATACGAAATATATCAAAATAGTGTTGGAGCAATATAGAAAAGTTAAGAAAATAAGTTAATGCATAATAATATAGAATGACCTATTTATGTAGGTGACAAATGAGAAATCAATTAAGAATAAATTATATAATGAAAAATAGAATTATAAATATATAACATAAGAAAGAGAATAAAATCTCAAATTTTTATTATACAAATGGAGTAGGACATTGCTAACCTTTGATTAGAATTATCAATCTGATAAACTTTGTGCACTGACAAAAATGAGTACATTATTAATTATTAATTATAGTGATCAATGAATTAAACTATAGTTTATATTTTCAATTCTACTGACAAATTGAATATATGAGTTTATGAAATTTAAATTAATTTTCTGTAATTAATATACAAAATTTAATTTAATTTGATTTTAGGTTTAATACTCATGCACAATATTTGTGTGTTATATTACTGATGAATTTCTTAAATTTAATACTATTAGTATAAGATTAAATATTATGCATACATATTTATTTAGCGTTCAAAGCTATAATGACAGTTTTTTTCTTATAATGTAGGTAGGGTAATATTAATTGTGGAATTTAAATGTTGAATCAAAAGACATTTAAATGTTTTTATGATAATAGACAATAATAAATTATAATAATAATTATTATTATGCATATTTCAATAAAATTAGAAATTGGAAAATTTTTTATGATAATTAGGCGAAGAGGAAGTGAGAAAGTTTATGAAAATTAATACTAATACATATCTCCATATAATTGAGAAGAAGGTAACGGTTTAGATTTTTTTTTATTAAATTAACTCCTATATAAGGGAGGAAATTACAACTGATGTCAAGAGGGCTCGAACTCGGCACGTCATGCAATAATGTCTAAGCTCCTTGCCGCTAGGACAAAGGCTCTGGACAAGGTAACGATTTAGATTCAGGGTTCAATGTTTAGCGTTTAGGGTTTATGATTAATGATTTAGGCTTCAAGTGTATCGAGCCATTCTAATTGATCTCAAATCTAGAAGCTAATAGGGTTTAGGGTTTAGTATTTATGGTTTAGAGTTCAAAGTTTAGTGTTTATGGTTTATGATTCAAATGTGTCGATCGAGTCACTCTTATTGATCCAAAACTCTTTTTATATATGTATAGATTTGCAAAAATGTTTTTTAAAAAATGTCATCATGTTTTTTTTTAATTAAAATTGCACTTTCTTGATATGAGCATATAATCAGATTTACAGTCAAGATTCAGGTAAAAAAACCTCTACTATCAATAAGGATTATCAAGTATGCCGACCCAATGTAATATATTGAATACAGATCTAAAACCCCCAAAATAGAATAAGTGATCAACAAAGTAAAATTGAACTGGGCGGAGGGAGAATTTTATTGATATTTGGTTCATTTGTTGGTCATGATGAGTATATTTTAAAGTTAAGGGTTTAGGATTTAGGTTTCAAGGTTTGAGTTTTTAGTGTATAGGGTCACTATATTGCAATGAAATGAAGCTCGACTAGGAAGTGTCTCACCAGTGCAATCTTAAAATATTGCAACGTAAACTTGTTCCTGCAGTTATAACTCAACAGTTAATTCATATTTTCACAGAATTAAAATGCTTTTTAATTTTAATCTGATATTGAAATGTCAAGACAGTTTATTAAAATGTCAACACAAATATGTGTTGAAATTTTAATGTGATTGTATTGACATTTTTAAGAAAAGTTAGTATTTAAACGCACTCTTGTGGCCATGTGGGGTTAATGTGATTGAAAGAGTATAATCCAAAGTAAGAGAATGTCGAATATTCTTTTATTTATCATTCCACAAATTTTATTTCGCATAATGAAATTTATTATGAATATTCTTAATATGAAGATATATGTAATTTATTTTAAATATACTATATGTAGAACAACTATAATACAATAACATATCTATAATTTAAAACTGAAACACCATAAATATAAAATAATTAATTAAAAACTTATAGTAACACTCAAAACATCTAAACTTGATCATTGAGAATTAAATGGTGAAGTACACAATTAATAAATAACTATAATTTGATATGATAATAATAAAAGAATAGTTTATAAGTTTAAAAATTTCCTTGCAAACAATATTAAAAATAGAGGATAGGCAAAAAATTATAGCAAATGACATTATACTCATAGAAATAAAGTAATAAATACCATTTATTCACACTCTAATACTAATATAAGTACTTTATGAAAATAAGTAATACTATCAATGAAGAAAAAACTAAAACTATGAGCACGCACTTACAATACATTACCAACAAATAAAATCATAAAGGCGATGAGGTGACGATACACAAATTGGAAAATTTCTTCATTGAAATTGATACTTTTAATCAAAGGAATTAAAATTTATAGAAGATTTTGCACGTTTGGAATTCTATGAATTAATTTACTCATCCTAATGTCCATTTTTTCATATCACATTGCTGGTGTAATTGCAAAATTAAGAACCCTTTAATCACACACGTTTTTTTATGTAACTGCAAAATTTAAAGGCCCTTTATTATATGTTTTGTTTTTAGACCATATGATTTTAGAAATATAAATTGTCATGTGTAATTTTGTTTATTATTATTTAAATTTAAAAAATTAAAAGAACTATTAAATTTAGGGTTTTTGATCAAAATATCAACATAGTGTATTAGACATATCAATGTGATGCTTGGAATATATCAACATAATTTCGAATTGACATTTTATACGTATTATATTGACATATTTTATTAGCTATGTTTACATTAATCTGGCACTACAAAAATACGAAAACTCAATAATTGTTTTCAAATTTTGACATCGGAACATATGCAAATGAGGTCTCGTTAGAATCATTATAAAATTATCGTTAATTTGATATATGTTGTGTGAAAAAATAATTTAAATTGAGATAGTTATATGCATTTAAACTTTTGAGATATTTTTATAAAGTTAGTTATAACTATTTTATTGTTAATTCAGATAAATACCCTAATTCACGTTTTATGTTCGATACATTGATACTCGCAAATGATGGATATTGGCCCTTGATTGAAGATCTAATTTTTATCATTTAGTTGTAGTTAGCAATTTAAATATGAGTTAGCAATATAACACACCCCTGTAATAGACATAGCAACAATTTAGTCTTGTAAAAAATAATGAAAATTGATTAAATTCACAAATAATACCATACATAAACGTTGTTAGTGATAATAAACCTAAAATTGAAGTAAAGTATGTACGTATATCAATTTTAGAAAGATTAGAATTATAATAAAATAAATTATTAATGTAAAACAACATTCACGTAGATATATAAAAAGTAAGTTTATTAATATAATAATTATCCACTAATAGAGATGGAAATTATAAATTATCGAGCCTCATTTCATTGCAATATAGTGATCCTATCCACTAAAAACCAAAACCTCGAAACCTAAATCATAAACCCTTAACTTTAGTAGAAATTATAAATTATCGAGCTTCATTTCATTGCAATATAGTGATCCTATACACTAAAAACCCTAACCTCGAAACCTAAATCCTAAACCATTAAATTTAAAATATACACATCATGACCAACAAATGAGCCAAATATCAATAAAATTCTCCATGCGTCCCAGTTCAATTTTACTTTGTTGATTACTTATTCTATTTTGGGGGTTTTAGATCTGTATTCGATATCTTACACTGGGTTGGCCTACTTAATAATCCTTACTGATAGTGGAGGTTTTTTATCTGAATCTTGTCTGTAAATCTGTTTATATGCTCATATCATGAAAATGCTTTACAATAGGGCTATGAGAACGGTAAACAAAAAAAATCTTGCTTGCATTCATCCAAGCATTAAATGAAAAGGCTTTTAAATCAAATAACATTAATGGCTATAGAAATATCAAACGTTAAATATTAGAAGTGATAGTAAATTTATTTAAAAGATTTATTCAGTTACATAACTTGTGTAATTATTTATTTTGTAAATTATGAAAGAGAACGGTTAGAATTGAGAAGGTCAATATGCCGTTTAAATGTAAAAAAAATCTGTGTGAATGAATTTTACATTTCATATGCTACTAAATTGGGGATTTTCAGCTTTTGGCTTGTCATTTGTCAAATACTAATAATATTGTAACTGAAGAAATCTTTTAAATAAATTTACTATCACTTCTAATATTTAACATTTGATATTTCAATAACATTTATGTTATTTGATTTAAAAACCTTTTCATTTAAAAATTTAAATCCTAAACCCTAAACTCTAAACATATATCTTAACAATTGGAAAAACATTTTTGACTTTCCTCACTAAGACATAGCAGTATTTTATAGCAATTATATGCACGACCCATTGTATTTCTTTCAAAATTGTATTAAGAAATTATTATGCGTAAAAGTCAGAATATAAAAAAAATCATTCATTAAATATAACCTATAAATAGTGATTAAAATATTTTTCATATCTAGTGCAAAAACTACAACACAACAATATATAATCAAGAACACGTGTACTTCAATAGCGAAACAACGTTAATAAGAAATATGGGTCTCATTTATTTTTTTGGTACTAACTTCACATTATCGATTAATTAATTGAAATGGAAAATGATATCATTGTGCAAAATCTAAAATTAAGAAAATATATAAGAATTTTAAAAAAAACATAAAACTCAATCAAATTGACATTTAAATAACGCAAATACTCTGATATATTTTTACTATAATACTCTTGGATCTCTATTACAACTTTAAAAAATTATACTAATATTCAAAATATCAATATAGAATAATAAATCACAAATTATAACGTTAAATGCATAAAATATCTATGACCATAAAAGTAATAATCATATATGAGTATGAAAACAATTTGAGTATGATTAATTATTAAAATATTACTATAGATTTTAGCTATACCAACATATTGGGAGACCATGATAGTAGTAGAAGCACTTCACATCACCATCTCTCACACTACTCTCATTCTACTTCCTCCTTCACTATCCTTGCAAAAGAACTATAGTCAGCCGCTGAGTATTCGGTTCTTAAAAATCTATCTACTCTTTATTCTAGCTGCAGGCATAGCTCCTCTTCTTGTGGATTCCATGTTTTCAACCCTTCAAAGATTTTATCTTGGCATGCTTATCGCAGTGGATATTCCCCTGTCGACAACCACATTGTATGGGATGCTACACGTTTGAGGCAGCAACACCATCACATGAGAACGCCCACCGATCACACTCGTTTCTCCTCCATGGCCATGAGTCCATGATACTTTTGATTTATGGGTTGGTATTTATAAAAATAAATTGGTGGTGATTGGCATTATTCCCTTTTGGTATTCTTCTTTAGACGATCCCTTCGACATTCTTCTCTGAAATGACTCTTAGTGAGCATAATGTAACTGACTTATTGATATATTAAATGTCTAAATTATAGTATCTAAATTATATATTTATAGATAAATGGTAATTCCATAAATACCCCCAAAACTCCCCCTTTATATATGTATAGATAATGTAACTGACTTATTGATATATTAAATGTCGAAATTATAGTATCTACATGATATATTTATAGATAAATGGTAATTCCATAAATACCCCCACGTTTTGAATAGCTATTTTATGCAAGGGATGTAAATGCAATTGAGAAAATTATTAAATTTAAAGTCAGTAACCGTCATATTTAACATATTAAATTAAATTACTTACAATCATTGTTTATTATAAAATAAGTAAAATCATTAAAATGCCTTTCAATTTGAACCGATATAATTTCGGTATATTTATAATTGGTATAAATTGAGCCGTTTTCCATGATTGAACCTTCTTTATTGATTAATGGACGTTTTTAGAGTAACCGGTATGAATGGAATTGTTTTCCATGATTGAAAATTAATTATTGATTAATGGAAATCTAAATTTTGCTGTTATTATATCGGGAGGCCAAATAAATTATGACCCATTTATTATTAATTTAATTTATAATAAATGTCTTTTAGCACACTAAAAGTCATTAAAAATATCATACGCTACACAAATCTTCTATAAATACCGATTCCAATAATAAAAAAATTTATTCTATCTTTTATGTGTGTTATATTCATATTAAGTTTCGTATACTTCTTTGTTGTTTTATGTATTTTTATCCTATTCAATCTATATATCGTTATGAACAATACAAATAAGATGAACAACTATCATAACTAGGCATGCACAAACCGGCCCGGCCCGCCGGTTAACCGCCGGTTCATGAATCGGAACCGGGCCCGGAACCGGCGGGTTGAACCGGCAGAAGGGTCGGCGGGTCGTAAGGGCCGGTTCAGGTTCGGCAATATCTTGAACCGTGAACCGGCGGTTCAAAACCGGCGGTTCGAACCGCCGGTTCAAAGGGTCGCACAGTGTAAAGTAGGCTAGGGTGTTCGTAGGGGTTCAGGTAGGGTTTAGGTAAACCGGCGGTTTTCGGTGGGAACCGGCGGTTTTCTAGAAAACCGGCGGTTTTCGTCAGAAACCGCCTGTTTATTATAACAATTTGAATTCAATTGATCTTGGTCCCCTTCAAGCAATCCAATCCGATACCAGTGACGAATTTGGAGTCAACCTCTCAGAAACCTTTCAAATAAACCTCCCGGACCGGTTAGTTGTGCAACAAAACCTCGAGTTTAACTTGCGCTCTCTCTACACCGAATATGAAACCAAGTATAACACCACTCACCAAGTCAGAAGACCCCCTCCTCCACAACATAACTATGGCTTTGCATTTCAAGCCGATTATGATGACCCCGACGCGCAATCCCAACTAGCCGACCTATACAACTACAGCACCGGCGGAAGGTCCTCAGGTATGGTCAGTGAATTAGATTTATATTTTGATTCACTCTTTTCCTTTGGTGATGAAGGTCCTACTCCTCCCGCCCAAATCGACGTCCTCGATTGGTGGGGAACCCACGAGAAAGATTTTCCCATCCTTGCTTCAATGGCCAAGGAGATTTTTTCTGTTCCGGCTTCCACCGTAGCCGTCGAGCCCGCTTTTAGTGTTGGCTCGCGCGTGTTGGATGAATCAAGAAGTAAGCTCTCGACGAAAAATATGAAAGCCGTGATGTTACTTGATGATTGGGCCAAAGCTGACGTCCGAGAACAAGAAAATGATTGGGATGATCGTCAACAGGGATCACAATATGAATTCACCGGGGATGAAGCTTAGGCCAACCGTCAACCGCCGCCGGCCAAGCCAAATAGGTAAGTAAGGTAAGAGAACTACGTGGACTTTGATTCCCTAATGCAAATGAGCAATTGGGATACGTAGGCACCTC
The DNA here is from genome assembly GCF_004379255.2 of Salvia splendens. Taxonomy (NCBI): domain Eukaryota; kingdom Viridiplantae; phylum Streptophyta; class Magnoliopsida; order Lamiales; family Lamiaceae; genus Salvia; species Salvia splendens. The sequence continues at coordinate 20,865,628 of NC_056048.1, forward strand.
AACTTAAATTTTAAATTTAAGTTGAGCTCAAGTCCTTTTTCTTTTATTTCTTTTTTTTCCCATTAATTCCTACTTCAAAAATATGCAAATACAATTACATAATTGTATTTGTATATACTCTAGTCGATGAAGTATATTTCTCTATAGGCTAAATGAGGGAAACTTTTGACAATTCTACTATAATTGTTGATTGTTAGACGAAACTCAACATTTAAAGTTGAATTGCTAAAGGTGTCCTTAATTTAGTTATGTAGAAAGATCTTCTTCGCCGGTTAAGAGTATATATATAATACACTTATACGTTTAAGAACTTCAACGTCGTTCTTGTCATTTGTAATTAGTTGTTGACTAGTAGTCTCATTTGTATTTAAATTTTGTTTAAGACTTCAAGACCGGCATATGTTTTCGATTTGTAATTGTTGTAACTTGTAAACATGCAATTTCAATAAAATTGCAACTTTAGTCGTATTTTTTTTCCATTTTATTTACTCACATTTCATACATAAACAACTTTGAAAGTGTAATGTAATTTGATTAAAAATTGAATAGTTGAAAAATGCAAAAAAAAAAAAAAGTCGACGAACTGTCGAACCGGCCCGGAACCGGCGGTTCAAGCCGAAAACCGGCGGTTTTGCACCGCCGCGTAAACCGCCGGTTTGTTGAACCTGAACCGAAACCGCCGGGAGCTAGGCGGGCCGGTTCAGGTTCAAGCATTTCCTGAACCTTGAACCGCCGGTTCATGACCCTGAACCGGCGGTTCGTGACCCTTGTGCACACCTATTCATAACCTTTACATTTTTTTGCAGCAATCACAAATGGAGAACTTGCCACAAGGAAGAGAAGAAAAGAATAGATGTAACAGGAATACATTCAAGAAAAAAATAATGAATGGTACGTTAACATTTATTCAAATATTTTTTTAACAAATTCCTTTTATATTTTTTTTTGGAAACTATAGCTACATTTTTCCATTCTGATCGTTGTCCAATTTATGAAAATTTTTAGCGAAAGTTTGATTTATAGTTTAGGGCTACCTTGGTTGATTGGTACCATAACAGACGATTTGGTATGCTATTGTGAAACATCGGTGGAAGCGCATACCATGATTGAGAGGTGGTGCTAAGGTGGGATAAGAAAACTCTTAAACTTAAGTTCTAACTTTTTTTTTATAATGATACTATTATAATATATTAGGTAAAGAATTAAATGTGGTAATTGATTAGTAAAACTGTAAAAGATTGCAATTGATTAATTTTCTCGCTAATTACGTTCATATAAGTTATATTTTGCCCATTGAGGCTCTTTATATTTAGCGACAATTATTTTTATGGACTAATATATTTTACAAATGTGAGGCCGTAGCCATATGATCTGCTCAATCAACGGCCGCCATTCATCTAAATTAATTAGCTTCTGCGCAGAATTGGCTCTTTTTTATTATTATAATACATTTTTTTTGGTAATTATTAATTTCAATGGATAATTCTAATTTATTGTAATCAGCAACACATTTTCATTAAATTTGTGGTAATTCATGTATTGTGTTTACAAATAATAATCACTGAATTAGTTCTTAATAAATTGTATTTGGCATTTGCATTATTTCATTTATTTATTAATGGTATTTTAAACAAATTCTACGCAGAAGTAAGTTTGGTGCCATTATTTATCAATTTTATTTATCAATTTATCTATAAAACAAAGTTCAGTTATATATAATAGTGAAGAATTTGTAATGCCATGATATTTACATATTTTGAATATACGTATATTTTGTTATAGATGATGATAGGGAAAAGGTTGAAAATTTTGAGTAAGTTAGAATTTGGAAATAGTCAACCAACACATTAACTAACTCAATAAAATAACCTAATTCAAACATTCAAATTTCTTATTGTTATAAATTTTTCCAACAAGACTTACTACTTCCAGTTTCATTTATTACATTTTAAAATCATATTCTCATCGTTCCATATTACACATCCCATTTTACTAGTATTTTGAAATGATATCATTACATATTTCATTCGACTTTTACAACAAATGAATCCAATCAAAATTTCACTAACCCGTTTTATTAAGTACTCCATCATAAGAAGGGATGTAGATTTCATAGGCATCAGTTTCGTTTCGCCTCTTTAGCATTTGAAAATTTGTGGGGATAATTTTCCTTTTGTTTTCCAGTGTTTTACAATTGACCATTGTATTTTTTTCTTATTTAATGTATCTTTCTTTATGTGAACCATTAAAAAAGGTATTATAGTCATCTCATAAATAAATAGTTTTTGGGGTATGGTTTACTTTTTCATATTTTCACTAAGACCAGCCCACCTCCCTACTACCCTCTTGACCACGTAATCTACACAGAAGTAGGTAAAGCAATATTTCTATCTTTTGCCAACATTTTTTTAACGATTTGATAGTTCAATTCTAGTCAAACTCCACGTTTTAAAAATATTCAAAATCAACACATCATATATTCAAAATGTCAAAGTATACCAATTAACATCACAAAACTAGCTAGCCAAGTCAAAAATTAAAAAAATTCAAATAAAACATGAATAGTTTTCTTTAAAAATTGGCCTATAAATATCGCACGCACCTCTTTGATCTCCTCATTCACATAGCTAGTCATATAATTTTTTGTTCAAAATATGGGTGCATTTACACTCAATGTTCTCCTAATTTTTTGCATCGTATCGATATCTTTAAATGGATCAAATGCTGCAAGAGTTCTCCCTATGCAGAAATGGCTAATTAAGAGCCAACTCCTATTGCTCGAGTCTCTGCCACGTGGCCCCGTGCCACCCTCTGGACCCTCTTCGTGCACGTACATCCCAGGACAAGGCGGCCCTCCTTGCCCGCTGAACGAGAAGCACTTTGCCGGCCGCCTCCGACGTGGCCTCGTCCACGCACCACCAGTTGAAAGTGGTGGAGTTACGGAGAAGGGCTCAACTTCTTGAGCAATGATTTTTATTTTTGTAGCATAATTTTTTTATTTTTTTCTATTTCAATAATTTCGTTGGGATAACCTATTTGTTACCATGTTTCAATTCTAGATTTCATTTTACTAGTGTAATACATGTGTATAGCTACTACTATACATGTGGTTGCATTGAAATGAAATATTGAGACAAAAATGGTATTCCCTGTTTTTTCATTGTTTTATTTTATAGATTCTCCTTACTCGGAGGAACCATTGAAGTTAGATTGTTAGATTAAATTTTTTGTATGTCACGTGACAAAATGTACAGTTATACTTAATAAATTTGATTGCATCCTATTCATAATTTCATATTATGTCACCTCAATTGTACTTTATTTTAATTTGCGAATTCACTTCAACAAAAAAATCCGTTAGGACACTTATTTAATGCAATTAAGGACACTAATTTGTATTTCTAAATATAACATCAACGCTTTCAAAAGTGTTTTTATTTTTGGTGTCCGAACTAAAATTAAAAGACGTAAATGGAAGCGTCCTAAAAAAAGCAAAAAGTTAAGTTAGTTTATCCTTAATTTAGAAATGCTTTTTTTTAGTCCTAAATTATTAGTATTATTTATAAATATTTTTCAACGCAATATTATTGCATCTCGATTTTTGTGTTTTAGGTTTTTTTAGTAATCATGACTTTACACCTATCTGTTTATAACTTGGAAGGGTAAACACCTGTTTTCATTTATTTAATTTTTTTAGGGTAAAAGAGAGAATTTTTTTCATTCAATATATGAAAACTAAACTTATTAAGTTCAGCACATTCTCAATTTTTTAAAATAAAATGATTACATAACCTTGAAAACAAAGTATGGAATGAGAAATTAGTATTTATTTGACCAATCAACTGTAAATATTTACTATATTTTTCAAAATAAACTGCATGGACTAAAGCTAGTTAGATTTAATTGACCAGACCAATTCGTGTTTCATGCTGGGGAATAATATTATTAGGGAGAATTTATTTCAAAGTTTTTGAATGAAGAATTCTCTTGTGTTTTCTTTCTGACGTGTACATGAGCAATTTTCGGATTAATATCTGCTAACTAATTTGCTGACTAGTCAATTAACACATGCCACCACCACTCGAACTTGCAAAACATAAACCACGCTAATTTTTTACAAAATGTGCGACATTTACTCACCATCTTTCCACGTTAATCCCAAGCTAAAATTTTGTTCCGACTCGTCTCGTCTCGTCTCTGGCACCAAGTATGTCACATCATTATTCATTTTTTATGGTGATGTGTGAAAGTTTCACTATCACTAAAAGCTTGGAGTATGATATTGCAGATGATGACATCAAATTCAGGTAAATGATTAAGAAGATGGTGGAAAAGCTTGGTAAGGATATCCAAATATGTTGAATGGTATGATCGACATATTTAGGGAGAAGGGAACACTATGATTTGTATTGAATGAGATAATTTCTCTATACAATAGGGCACCCTTTAAATAGGGTTAAGGAGATAATGTACATGGTAAGACATTGATTATACAATATTCTATCAATCTCCTAATTTGTGTGATTGATTCTAATTACAATCTTTCCTTATCACACAATTGATTCTAATTGACATGTTTCCTTTTCTAATACTCCCCCTCAAATTGAGTGGTGGGGTCTCCAATACTCAATTTGCAAAGAGCATCTCCAAAGGCTCTCGTGTTGACTGTCTTCGTCAACATGTCGGCAAGCTGATCTTCTGAGCGAACAAATGGTAGCTCAACAATTCCCCTTTCAATGTTTTCTTTGATAAAGTGTCTGTACACCTCGACATGTTTGGTTCGATCGTGTTGAACTGAGTTTTCCGAAATGCTTATGGAGGCCTTGTTATCACAGTATAGTCGGCACTTCTTTCTTGGAGAGAGACCAAGTTCCTTCATCAGCCTTCTTAGCCACAATATCTCAGTTAATCCACTTTTGATACCCCAAAATTCTGCCTCGGCACTGGAAAGAGCCACCACTTTCTGCTTTTTACTTCTCTAAGTCACCAAGTTACCCCCAACCAAGGTAAAATACCCCGCGGTGGACCTCCTATCATTCGGATTCCCGGCCCAATCAACATCTGTGTATCCATGAATATCAAGGTTCCCATTTCTAGAGAATAGTACTCCATGTCCCGTTGTACCCTTCAGATATCGACAAATTCTGAACGTTACCTCCATATGATCCGTCTGTGGTTTATGCATGAATTGACTCACGACCCCTACGGCATAGGCAATGTCTGACCTAGTGTGCGATAAGTAGATAAGCTTTCCAACTAGTCGCTGATATCGCCCTCGATCGGTCAACTCGGCTTTATCATCAATCTGCAATCCATGATTAACTGCTATGGGCGTATCGGCCGGTTTACACTTTAGGAGCCCTGTTTCTGCAAGAATGTCCAGAATATATTTTCTCTGCCTTAGAAAGATCCCTCTCTGAGATCTCAACACCTCGATCCCAAGAAAGAATTTGAGATCCCCTAAGTCCTTCATCTCAAACTCCTGAAACAGATTCTTCTTCAAGTTCTCAATTTCTTCCAAGTCGTCACATGTGTTAATCATGTCATCGACATATATGATTAAGCAAGTGATTTTATCTCCCCTCCTCTTCAGAAACAAAGTATGATCAGAGTTGCTCTGCTTGTATCCATACCTAATCATTTCCCCGGCGAACTTCCCAAACCATACTCTTGGGGACTGCTTTAACCCATACAAAGTTTTCCTTAGCCTACATCCTTCCCCCATCTTGAAATCTGCTGCGAATCCTGGAGGGGCCTCCATATACACCTCTTCTTCCTTTTTTAACTCACCATGAAGAAAGGCGTTCGTCATATCGAACTGGTGTAGTGGCCAATCTCTATTTGTCGCCACAGACAATAGGACTCGAATTGTGTTCATCTTGGCCACCGGAGAGAAAGTGTCTGAATAATCCACCCCATATGTCTGGGTGTACCCTTCGCAACTAGTCGTGTTTTGTACCTCTCAATTGAGCCATCTGGTCTTCTCTTGATAGTGAAAACCCATCGACATCCTACAGGCCGTTTTCCTTTGGGTAAGATGCATGTTTCCCAAGTGTCGTTCCGGATCAGTGCATCTATCTCCTTTTGCATTGCCTCTCTCCAGTGCTTATGTTGCATAGCCTCTTCCCATGACTGTGGAATCTCTTCTTCCTCATACAGTGTCTTCTCAAATGCTTGAGCCATTTCGCTCAGGTGACTCATAACTAGTCAAGCAACAGAGTAGCGAGCCTTCCTGTTAACTCTCTCCGGGGTATACCTTTTTGGCGGAACCCCCCTATTGACCCGGGGTGGAAGAATGTACCCTCCTGTGTCAGGGTCAATTCCTTCAACTTCTTCTATCCCACTGGTTTCTTCAACCGTGTTCACCACATCGGGGCCTCCTTCTTCCTCTACACTTACATCATCAGTAGAAAAGAAAACCGGAGAAGTAGGGTTATCAGAACTTACATCGGATAGCCTCAACGGGGAAGTAGCTGGCTGTGTGTCACCTTCAGGAACGGGCTGTCCTACTTCAGAGACCTGCTCAGCGGGATTGCTTACTGCCGCCTCTGTTAGGTCCGTTGTAGGATTACTTGATGTTGGCATTGGCGCTGATACCCAACTTAGCGGGTCCTTACTATTATTCTCCCCCTGACTGCTAAGGTGGGTATAGAAGTATTCGGTTTCAAGGAAATTGCAGTTCATTGTGACAAACATGCGGTTAGTTTTAGGATCAAAGCACCTATACCCCTTTTGGTTTATCCCATACCCCACGAGACACACTTAATTGCACAAGGAGACAGTTTGATTCGTTCATGTTTTGGGGTATGAACAAAAACGGAGCACCCAAAGACTCGTGGTTCGAGAGTTAAAGGTGGTGGAATTTTAGTGAAGGAAGACATGGCTTGGAGTGGTGTTTTGCGTTTGAGAATACTTGTGGGTAATCTGTTCAAAAGGTAGGCTGAGGTGGCAATATCTTCTGGCCAGAAGTGTTTTGGGGCTTTTGACTCAATGAGCATGGACCAGGTCATTTCAAGGAGGGAACGGTTTTTCCTTTCAGCTACACCATTCTGTTCGGGAGTATAGGCACAACTGGTTTGATGAATCAGACCATTTACTTGAAAAAATTGTTTCATGGCCGAATTAACAAATTCCCTTCCATTGTCTGATCTCAGAATTTTTATGGAGTGCTGGTACTAGGTTTTTATGAGGTTAAAGAAGTGTGAAAAGTGTGTATAGACTTCGGATTTTTGTTTCATGAAATATACCCAAGTCATGCGAGTGCAGTCATCTACAAAAATTAAATAGTATCTAAGATCTTGTCCCCCAAGAAAAGGTGTGGACCCCCAAACATCAGAGTGGATTAAGGTAAAAGAGAAATCAACACGAGTATTATTTAAAGGATAAGAGGTTTGGTGGCTTTTGGCGAAAAAACAAGTTTCACAATAATCTTCATGTTTAGAAACAAAACTAGGAAACAATAATTTTAAGTAACCGCTAGAGGGGTGTCCCAAACGCCGATGCCAAAGCCAAGCTTTCCTATCGGCAGACTTGTGAGTTAGCATGGCAGTCCCTTTTTGAGCTATGTCGTCTACATAGTACAACCCATCACGTTCAGTGCCACGTCCAATTATTTCCCCGGTTCGGATATCCTGCAGCAGACAAAAATGAGGTTGCATCAATAAGGTGCAATTTAATTCCTTCGTGACATGGCTAATAGACAACAGTTTATGAGACATTGAAGGAATGTAAAGACAATTAGATAATTGATGTGTAGGTGATATTTTCACAGCCCCGGCCCCCTAAACTTTTGTAAATTCCCCATTAGCTGTCTGAATATGGGATTTCTGAGGTTTTTGAATTCCTGTAAGGTCCGAGGCATCATAAGTTATCGTATCCGTTGCCCCGCAATCAAATATCCATCTATTATTTTTCTCATATCCACTAGATACCTGACACGCATTTCCATAATTCTGAGGGGCTGAAATTGATTTTTACACAAAATTGGGGTATCTATGGAATTATAAAAAAATGGGGTAATTTCCGGCATTTATTAGAGATCTAGGGTCGATTATGGAATTCCTTGGAAGTTTGGGGCTCTCTAATAAAAGAGGCCCCAAATCCCCTTTTACCTGAAACCCTAGATGGCGCCTCCGTCTCTTCTTCTTCTCCGAGCAACTCCTCACTCCAATCGGCGATGATGCTCCCACTCCTTTCGGCGACGAAATTAGCCGTCCCGATCCTGTTCGTCGGTTGGGTTGTGGCGAGGTCGGCCGGATTTGCTGGCTGGGTGGCGCCTCCCATCTCCTGACCTCCGACCGCTGCGGCGGCATGCCCACCGCAGTTCGAGGGTGTTCGCGGTGGCGACGGTGGTGGTTTGACGTGCTTTTCTTCCCACCAGTCGGGATATCCGATGAGCTCGAAGCATGATTCCTTCGTATGCTTCTTCCGTTTGCAATAGGAGCATACTAACTTCGATTTGTCCTCCCCGTCGGTTCGATTTGAGTGCTTTCTTCCATAGCCGCCGCGACCACCACCCCGCGAGCTGCCGGTGTGGTTTTGCCCCCCTCGGACGGCGAGGCCTGCCCTGATCCCATCGGGGTTAACCGTTCCACCATTGCTTGCCATCTGTAACACCGGAGGCGTGTCTCCTCCTGCTGGACAAGGTTGTATGCGAAATCTACTGAGGGAAGTGGGTTCAATTTCAGTATTTCCCTTTTCGTCGATTCATACTTGCTATCAATTGCATAGACGAATTGGCATAATCTCTGATCTTGTATGAAATTATTGTGGATTTCGATGTCTTCTGGGCACTTCATTGGGTTGCTCTGTTTTTGATCGATTAAGATCCAAATCTCCTGTAACTTGCTCCATATCTCGTCTAATGAGCTGTTCCCCTGTCTCAGTGTGCTTGCCTTGAACTGGAGATCATATACCTGGATTCTGTCTCCTCCGCTTCCATAGGTGACGGCCAACGCATCCCAGATGTGCTTGGTCGTTGGATGTTGTGAAATTCGACCAACTAGTCGAGGTTCAATGGTTTGGGTCAGCCATGTGAACACACAGTGGTCAGCCTATTGCCACCGTGTGAAGGCTGGATCGGTTCGCGGTGGGGGAGTTGGGACTCCGGTCACATGAGATATCATTCCCCGACCGCTTATTGTCGCCTTCATAAGTACGGACCAGAGAGCGTAATTCTCTCCGTTGAGTTTGGCTGCTCCGATGTGGAGGGGCTGCGTGTCAATCTTGTATGACACAACAGCAGTTTCTGGTGGGTCGTTTTGGTTTTGATTCATCGCAAAACTATTGCGCATGAAGTTTGCAAATTGCCAGGCAAATTCGTCCGTCATGGACTGGTTGGTAGTTTCTATCAATTTCTGATCTCCTTGGTCTGACATGTTTGTTGTTTACAGGTTCGGGGAAAGGAAAAAAGAATGGAAAAGATACGGGAAAGGGCTGAGAAAGGTATCAAGGACGATGATGATATCTTTTCTGAGTCCAAACCCGCTCTGATACCATGTTGAATGGTATGATCGACATATTTAGGGAGAAGAGAACACTATGATTTGTATTGAATGAGATAATTTCTCTATACAATAGGGCACCCTTTAAATAGGGTTAAGGAGATAATGTACATGGTAAGACATTGATTATACAATATTCTATCAATCTCCTAATTTGTGTGATTGATTCTAATTGCAATCTTTCCTTATCACACAATTGTTTCTAATTGACATGTTTCCTTTTCTAACAAAATATGAACAAAATTATTTACATTATTGCATTGTTGGATCTTAGACAAAACATGAAGCTTGTGCAACATAGTCCGAAGATGGTGTATGGTGACGCACGAGCAAATGAATTGGTGGAAGAGTTGAAAAAGTCAATTTTGACTTATTTGAGTTGTGCAAGAAATAAGTAACTCCAATGGTGGATAAACACAACAATGAACAACACCACCTACCCAAGTCACGAATAGATCGACTTATCTTTGATTTCTTTATTATTCTTCACTTTATTTCATTATTTGTGACGGCGATGAACGAACTCCATAAGGCTAGCAAAGTGACATGGTCACTGGGCAATACCGATCGAGAGAGGCGATATTAATCATCTTGCTAGGCATAAGAACACAGAGAGAATTGGGAGTAGAAGATCGTTTGTATTATTCATGAGATGTGTTTTAAATTTTTACAACCCCTAATTATATAGGGAAGACTAATTCCTATCTATGGAAAAATGCCTCAATCAATTACAATATTCTCTACATAATTTCAGTCATTCAATTATTCCCACAATCTTCTCCTTCTTCTGCTAATATCTCGGTTGATATCTTTTGACACTCCCCCTCAAGTATTTCCTTGAAGACTTTTGGATGGATAGCTTTGGTTAGAATGTCTGCAAGTTGTTCTTCGGATCGAACAAATGGGAACTCTATGATTCCTCCTTCGAGTTTCTTCTTGATGAAGTGACGATTAACTTCGACATGTTTGGTTCGATCATGTTGCACCGGGTTCTCTGAAATACTGATTGTTGCCTTATTGTCACAGAATAGTTGACTTTTTCTTGTAGGTGGAAAGCCAATCTCTGTCAACAACCTCCTTAGCCACATTATCTATGTCAGTCCACTTTTAATTCCTCGAAACTCTGCCTCTGCATTGGATAGAGCTACAACCTTTTGCTTCTTACTTCTCCAAGTAACTAAGTTTCCTCCAACGAAGGTGAAGTATCCTCTAGTGGACTTTCTGTCGATAGGATTGTTTGCCTAGTCGACAACTGTATATCCATCGATCTCCAGATCATCTCCTTTTGCTAGGAACACTCCATAGCCAACGGTTCCCTCCAGATATCTCATAATCCTCAAAGCAGCTTCCATATGATGGACTTGAGGTTGATTCATGAACTGACTGACCACGCCTACTGCATATGTGATGTCAGGTCAGGTATGTGAGGGGTAGATGAGTTTCCCTTCTAATCGTTGATATCTTTCCCGATCTGTCGGGTCAGCTCCTTCTTCAATCTTCGGGGTTTCTGCAGGCTTGCAGTCTAACAATCCAGTTTCTACAAGTAGGTCCAATCTGAGGAATATTCCGTGCCTAGATCGCAACACCTCGGTGCCAAGGAAATACTTCAGTGCTCCTAAATATTTCATCTCGAACTCTTTGAATAAGTTCTCCCTCAGGCATTGGATTTCGTCAGTATCATCTCCAGTGATAATCATGTCATCCACATAAATAATCAGACACGTCACCTTTCCATCTCTCCATTTTGTGAAGAGAGTGTGGTCTGAATGTCTTTGTATATATCTGTGTTTGAACATTGCTTGACAGAACCTTCCAAACCAGATTTTCGGAGACTGCTTCAAACCATACAATGTTTTCCTAAGTCGACATGCTTGTCCTGTTCCAAACTCCCCAGAACATCCAGGAGGGATTTCCATGTACACTTCTTTATTCTTCTCCAATTCACCATGGAGTAATGCATTGGTGACGTCGAATTGATGTAAAGGCCATTCCTTGCATGCTGCCACAGAGAGCAAAGCTCGAACAATATCCAATTTGGCAACTAGGGAGAAGGTATCCTCATAATCTACTCCATACACCTGTGTATATCATTTGGCTACAAGTCTCGCCTTGTATCTCTCGATTGACCCATCTGCACGTCTTTTGATGGTGAATATCCATCGACATCCAACAGGCTTCTTTCTTTTTGGCAATGTACATTTCTCCCATGTCCCATTTTTAATGAGGGCTTCTATTTCTTTCTTCATGGCCTCTCGCCAATGTTTATGTTTTGATGCCTCCTCGAATGACTGTGGGGTCTCCTCTTCTTCATACAGGGCAGCTTCAAATGCACGAGCCATTTCAGTAAGGTGTCCTTGTGTAATTGGACGGCCTCGAACGAGAGGTTGCGTGAAATGGATCAAGTTATATAGAAGATAACCGAACCGGTTGGATCAGTTAGCAAATGTCGTTGCCACTTGATCAATGCAATCTCGCTCTTACTCGATTCCTACCAAAGTAATTTATAACTCCCAATTTTGCACTACTTTAACAGTAAAGCGGCAAGTTCGGGGTCGATCCCACAGAGAAGCTAGTGTATCAAGTTTGTGAGTAGTGAACAGGGGGTTTATTGCTGCCACGCTTTAACTTGGGAGTTTTTAACTACTATTTTACTCTAGACAGAATTAAACTGTCTAACTTGAACAAGGTAAATTTAACTACTGGTCAAGTGAATTTCAGACAGTAATGAAAATTTAACTACGTAAGCAGTAAACACCATGATGAAAACGAAACAACTTCGATTAAAACTAAACTCAGAACAGTACAGCGTGAAATCTAAACTAAGCTAACACTTCGGAAAGTACGAAAGCAAGTAAAACCGAGGAGATCCTAGGAGGGAAATTTCAGAATACCGACAGATATCAAGTATTCTGCAGCGCTCCTTCGATCGCCCTTTCTAACTAAACATTACTTTATCTAAGCTAAGCTAATTTATTCTAGGGAACTGAACTAAGCTAAAAAACTAAGCTAAACTAAGACGGAAAGTAAAAGATCGGATTCTTTTCATGTGGTGGCACATCCTCTATTTATAGGCTCGGCACGACCTCCAGCTGGATAACGATCTTGGCAGGGAATATTCGCTCATGCTGAGAGTGAGCGACTCATTGATTGCTACGTGCTCTTCTTCTAGAATGACGACGCTTTTCAGCAACAGAATCGTGACTCAGCTCCGTCCTTGCGTCTCATATGTCAGCACGTGTCCCCTTCTAGAATGTTGTACTTGATAACAGAATGCTGCGCACCATCCAGCTCATAGCTTCGCGTGTCCTTCTTTTGACATCCAGTGGTCCCCTCCTTAACTGCTTGATTACTCCCCTTGATCAACTTCCCCCGAAATCTGACCTTTTTCGCCTATTGTACTCGCTTGATCAGTTTGGCCTTGTTGTCTTGGTCAAGCGGCATTCCTGCACATTTAACACTTGCTTTGCGCGATAAAACGATCAAGTGGAGTACATTTTACCCTTAAACCGATGCATGAAATGAGCCTTATCAAACTGGTCACACTTAAAACATACTTGTCCTCATGTATAAAGAAAAAGAAAAGAAAAAGATAAGGCAAATTTCAGGCATGGTTTACTCTTTTCTAGAAAGTAAAAGAAAAACGAAAAAGGAAAACAAGACTCGAAACAAAAATATATATTCACATGTATGCTTTAGACCAAATAAATTTCCAACAATCATACCCGAGGTCGAGGTCAATCCATTTACCAGTAGCTTATGTTTCTTCTCTTTCGCGTTTGCTTGATCAAGGTGTTAGTTTGTCAAGATTGCTCAATTTAAACCACTGTTGGATTCACTCAGTCACTCATTTCTCACCAGAGATGTTAGGACTGTTCACTCGGTATTCCCACAATTTTAATACCTCGAATCAGACTGCACAAGATAGTTCCTTAAGGTCTTTGTTTCGGGTGTAATGAGGCTTAAGGGTAGTGGTGCATCAAGGTAGGGTCCTAGAGGTTCTAAGTTTTAAAAATATAAACTGTAAAAGGAAAAACACACGAGTCAAGAGCCCAAAGAAATGAACTATTTATTTCGCCACTAGATGTCTTACGTGGTCAAGTGGCGACTTCTAGCCTTGAATTTTTGGCTTTATTTTCTAACTTCCGACTTGCTGGATCAGGTTACAAATTTTTCCTGCCCTCTTTTCTCAATAACAACAATATATATATATATAGGGATGTATTCATTTCCTTTTTGTATCTTTTGTTCTCTGTTCTTTTTAATCTCAGCCCTACAATTTTGTCATCCGACGGTTAGATTGGTGCCACGTGTCATTTAATAATGCATATTTTCAGTTGAATAATGCACACCGACTAATAATGCACCATTATAGTGTAATAATGCAGATCATCTGAACCGTTGATGAATGAGATCTAACGGCCCATATTAAGAAGAATAAAGGATCTTAGGGATGAATAGGAGAATAACGATCTTATATATATATATATATATATATATATATATATATATATAGTTTTGATCTATGCAAAACTAGATTTAAATACAGAAACGCAGAACAATATCATAATTAGGTCACTTTTAGGTCATAATTAGGTAATTTTTAGGTCATGCTAACAAAGCATGACCTAAAACGATCTTAGCATGACATTAAACCCAAATATTATAATATGACCTAAAATTGCTTAATTATGACCTTCCGTGTTTTTGGTTAATTATTGACCATTAGATCATCTAATCCTAGGGCCAAGATTTGGTCTGCATTTCTGGATTTAAACACATACTTATTTTGATCATCTCCCTATATATATATATATATATATATATATATATATATATGACGATTTCTGACTTGATCAACCTGATTGACCAACTCGCTCAACCCGGTTACCCTTTTATTTAGAATTTTTATTGGTATCCCCCTTTTCCTTTGAATTTGACTCATCTCTCTGACCCCTTTTCCTCACGTGTTTATAAAAAAGTATATGGATGTAAGTCTTGGTTATCAAAGAAAGGGTAAAAGTGTATGGGCTCAACTTGGCTAACTAAGGGGTGCCTTGCTTGGCGAGGTGGGTTCGTGGAGCGAAAGAAGAAAACGGCTCAATGGGTTAAGTCCTAATGCCTTTAGTCATTACTATTTGGGCAATTTTCATCTAAATATAAAAAATTCAGCCTCTCGTAAAAATATTTTCTTTTGTAAAAATAGTAGAAAGTGTTCTACTTTGGGTTATAACTCACATATAGAGAGGCTTCACAGTAAGTTAAAAATTGAGCGTTTCCATCATACTTACGTCGTTCAAACCGATCAAGTTTTTGCAATCAAGTTTCTACATGTAAGCATACCGAGTCATTGTTCTTACTCTTCCAAAAAGTAATCAAGTCTTCCACTTATCCAATTTCATGCATATTGCCTATTTAATACTAACTGATATTTTGTATTTTTGAATAATTTTGACATGTATGATTTTACTGTAACTAACCCTCCCCCCTCCCACTGCATATGAACTCGTTCTCGAGGGACTGGATGCAGTGGAAAAAGGGTTAGGTACAGGTAATGGCACAATAGAAACCAAGGAAAACTTCTCACTCTTAGACCAGACACTGGGCTAAGTGTGAGATAATGCTAGCAATTAAACATGCCAATAAACAGAGAGAAACAACAAAAACAAAACAAATATAGGTAAACAACAAGGAAAGCAAAACAGGTATGCATATTTCTCACACTTAGACCCAACACAGGTCTAAGTGTGATGAGGAGTGGAGTATCAGTTTTACATACCATAAAAAATAAAAATAAAAATGTTATGGAACTTGAAATGAGCTGAGATTCGAGGGGTTTTACTCAATGTTTCCTGGGGGGTTGACTGAGAGATGCTGAGGGTGGCCTGGAGGACGACGGGTGTCGAGTCAGAGGAGAGCTTGTAGAGGGAGGTGGTGGTTTCCTGGTAAGGGTTTGGTCGTGGGTGGTTCCCAACAACCTGACCAGCAGAACCAGTTGAGTATTTGAATTCTCCGCCAGCTGCATCAGCGTCTGCTCCATTCGGAGCTTCCACTCGTCGTCAGCACTTGCAGCCTCATCTCGCTCCATCCTCGGAGTGGGCACCTGATGTGTATCCTCTTCTTCTTCATTGGCAAGGGCTGCTAAGGTCTCCTCCAGCCTTACCCTCATTCTGGGTTGGCTTCTTGGTTGCTCCCGCCGGCCAGCTGCATAAAATTGGAGGCCGCGTCTTCTCCAATACCTGAGTTCTAATAAAGAAATCAAGGTCAAACAGTTCAGGACTGGGGCAAAGGGTGGGGAGTCCGGCGCACTCCATAATCCAGTTCCTCCGCAAATATGCTCCAAGGAGGTGGCAGGCGTTAAGGTGGCGGCCAACACGGGTGGCGATTTGATTGATGGAATATGCCAACCAGAATCCCAGATGGACCTTCCTCTGCTCTCTCGTACTCCACATAAAGTAGAGTTCGGACATGGTAATGATTGACAGCGTATTGCATTGTCCGAGGAGATTACAGGCTAGGTAGATCTGGGCCAGACGGAGGGCAGGATCAGCAATGCGGTGCCCTCTGGATTCAGAAGCTGTAAAAGTAGGGGCACGCTCATTGCATATGGCCTTCCAGATGGCCTGCTGATCGAAGTCGGGTTTCTTTTGAGGGAGACCAATGTCACGCCCAACCCAAACCCCATCACCCACCTGTCGTTCCGTGCACAGGCCCATCCGAATGGAGAATTCATTCAGGCTCATCAGCTGGTCCTGGCCAAAGACCCTAAAGGAGACACTTCTGTCATTCCGGTTTGAGCTTCAAGTGAATCGGAAGAATGTGAAAAACTCCTTAGCCAGGTCCTCCGGCACAGGGGTCTCATCGACCTCCAGTAGCCACTCAAATCCGATTCCGGCAATGTAGGCGGAAAACCTCTCTTTCATATCAACCTTCTCCAGGGATGGCAGGTGCAACATCTTCCCCGCTTTCAACTTTTTCTGGGAGGTCACCCTTTGGTGAACCTCCTCATGCAGTTTGGGATTGTCGAATTTCAACATTTGTTGGAGAAGAGTTGGGGTCAACACCACATGCTGAGGAGAGTAGGTAGTGGAAGGAGATGTTGCAGGCCTTCCTTGTCGCCTCCTGGATGCTCGGGTCCAGCGCAACTCCGGTTCCTCCAAATCACTATCCTCATCTTGTGGTAGTGGGGAGGCGGGTGCAAAATCATTGGTAATGACATCCCCCATGAAGGCGGGGCATTTTTTCTTTGGAGGTGGAAGGACACTTCCCTTCCCCTTCCTCTTTCTCTTTCTCTTTCTCTTCTGACGGTTGTCTTCTTCAGCCGTTCTCTTCTCATCGGCTTCTCGGTTCTCTGGCTCCTCCGGCTCCTCTTCATCAACAAGCTGTCGTACGGTGCGGGCCTCTGCACCATCGCTTCCTCCTCTCCTCGGGTTTTCAGGGTTTAAGCTTTCCCCAGGAGCCGGTCTGTTGTCATACGACGCGTCTGGCGGCATGGCGGGTCCTCCTTCTTCTCAGCCTCCCCGTAGTCGAACAATGGGTGGAATTCCTCCACTTCTTCCTCGTTGATTTCGCCGCCCTCAGTCAAATGTGGCTCATGGATCGAAGTAGAGACGCCACCGCTTCCTGGCAACGGAACAGCAAACGGCTGCCCATAATCCCCCCAACCTTCTTTGTCAGAGGTATCCTCGCTGGTTTGCATTGGCTGGATGGGGGAGGAGGGTGAAGGTGATATAGGAGAGTTAGGAAGGATCTTTGTTTTAGAGGACGAAGCAGGATCTTTAGACCCGGAAATCAAAAGTCTAGCTTTGAGTTCGGCGTATGCTGCTGCATCGTCCAACTAACGGGGTATACTCCGGAGGATTTTATCGAGGCGCCGAAGGGTTTCTTCGTCCGCCGCGGGACGAGGGGTGGCGGTGCTAGTTTGTGGTGGGGCGGTGGTTGGAGTAGAAGGGTTAGAATATTGTTGACGAGCCTGGGATGAAGTTTCCCGGTCACCACCGTCGGCACCGGCACTGGAGGATGATGAAGGAGTGGGAATTTGCTCGATCAACATCTTTGCTAGTAATGGAGATGAGTGTTTGTGGAGAGGATGATCTAGGCGAGAGTATGGAACTTGGAGCGGTATGAGGAGAGTAAAAGGAATGCATTGTAGTCGCTTCTGGTTGAAAGTGAAATACGGCTCTGAGATCTGCCTATTATACTGATGTCACGACTATTGGGATCTCTGACGGTTGAGTCCTTGCGACTATTCACGTACTCTGCGACTCTTTACGTACAGGCGTGCCTTTTCAGAATGCCAGCTGGCTTAGCTTCTCTGATACGCTTCCTTCTTCTCTCCAGGACGTCCATTCATTGCGACAGTTGGCGTCGTCTGACACCTCTGCAATGACTGCATGAGTCCTACCATCACCTGCTTTGATCACTTAAATCACTGTAGCCATTGGTTAACTCACATTGCACTGATCAAGTGGACAATTAAATCCAGATGAAAACTCACATAATTCCACTTGATCAGTTTCTTTCCTCTACCTCCGACTTTTAATTTCTAAGAAATAAAACAATTTACACTAACTACAAGGACTTGACTGGGTTCCACTGGGACGTCACTTGATCAGTTTAATAGATTTAGAATTTGTTGCTTGATCAAGCAGACTACCCACGAGTACCCGATCACTCCTTTTACCTATTCGCTGGATAGGATTAAGCAGGATCAGTGGAATTTCTTCCACTATGCCTGCTTCGGTCTTGTCTCTGTAGGGCTCAACCTGCTGACTCTTTACCACGAAGGAGAACGAATTGGGGGGCCTCCTTTGGAATATGTTTGCCTCCTGTGTGTGCACTGCCTTGATGGTACGAGGGTCTGCCCATCTCGAACTCCACCTTCCGGGTATCAGTTTAAATTGACACTGGAAGAGTAGCTCTTTGTGCCCCACTATGAGCTCTTCCTTTCTCAAAGTGGGGTCGAGTCTGCGTTGTCGATCAAGGGTGGGTGTCACTCCTTCTTCTATCATGGCGGAATGCATGCACAAATCTGGGTTAACCTCTATTGTTCTCCACTTGACCACCTCCCTCTATTGTTCTCCACTTGACCACCTCCTGTCCCAGCCTCATAGCTTTCATCATTTGTCCTCCCAGTCTTTGCAGATTTGGTTTGACTGGTTCTTGATACATCTGGTTGGACAGGCTTTCAAGGGTAACTGGCGATGTAGGTAGAGACAATAGTTGCCTTGTAGGCGAGGGATTTTTCTTCAGCATTCCTCTCAATGTGGCGGCTTGGTCAGGTTGTTTTTCGACCCTTTCCGGTTGAGTGATCTCTTTTGACTCAGCCGGTTTATAGAAATCCATAATTGCCCTTTCGATGGCTTGATCACCCATTTCCCCAGTCATCGTTGCATCAAACCATTCAGTTGCTTCCCTCTTAAGCTGTTCATCTTCACTGGAACCAGAGGGTGGTTTTTTGAAGGGTTCCTTTTCTAGATATTTTTGTTCCCGAGGACTGATAGCGTCTACTGATTGAATGCTCTCGCTGTCTTGTGGCTTCCTCACAGCTTTATCAATTTCGAATGTAAGCTGTTCTTCATTAAAACCCAGCTTCATGGTCCCATGGCGGATGTCGATGACTGTGCTGGCTGTGGATAGGAATGGCCTTCCCAAAAGGACGCCAACAGACTCTTCCGCTCCTGGCTCTGTCGTCTTTATGATGAAGAAGCTGGCGGGGTACATGAATTTGATCACCTTGACGATTTCATCTTCCAGAACTCCCTCGGGGTAAATGCAAGACCCGTCTGCTAGCTGTATCACCATATCAGTTTTGACAAGCTTAGCATCTTTCAGCTTCTCGTATATAGAATACGGCATAATATTGATGGAATCCCCTAGGTCGCAAATTGCGTGCTCAATTTGGACGTCTCTGATGGAAATTGAGAGTGTGAACAACCCTGGGTCAGTCTTCTTGGGTGGAAGATCACTAGGTTGGATCACCACGGCTACATTTCTTCGACCATCCTTCCTTTCTCAGTGACTTGTTCGAGGGTACTTGATAAGTCGCATTCTAGGCCTTGGTTACTGGTCAGTATACGTGCATAATTGGATTATATCTGCAAAACAGTTGCTAAAGTGTGCAGGGAAAGGGTTCCAGTCAGTACGAGAGGGTTCGGATAACTCAGGTGAAAATAGCGCCAGAAAGGTGCAATACTGACCAGGATGCATGCCAAAAAGGCTCGAGATGGAGAAGAAGGATTGCTGGGAAGGATCAACCATAAACAAGGTCAAAAGAGTATTTCACGAAGAGAGTCTACCCTAAAAAGCAAGGGCAAGCCTCCCTATAAAAGGAAGCCACTTGGAGAGAAAAAAGGGGAGGATCATCGACATTCACACTTAGTTAGAGTATTCTCTCTCGGTAGTTCAGTTCCTTCAGCATTGTCCTACATCTTCTCATTCCTCGCCACAGCCATGGTCACCTGAAGTTTCATAAGTTAGCCGGAGATTCGCATTCCATCGTTCCAGCCAGTTCATTTCGTAGTTATAGCAGTTTCATCGCCCGGAGTGGCAAAACAATCTTTTTTTGCTTTCCTAGTTAATCTTTACTTATTTTCCTTTTGTTGGATCTGTTGCATTTTCAGTACTTGTGATCTTTTGAAGTGTTTCATTTAGATCCAAACGTTTTATGCAATGAAGTTATTTTTATGCATCTCTTCAGTTTGAATCTACTTCATTATGCCTAGGTAGCTTAGATCTAGTTGTTGAGGTAATTTCTAAGTGCTGAAAGCATGATTTCATTTGGAGTTGCTCGATCTGTGATTGTTAGTGAAGTAGCTGTTTAGATTTATTTTCTGAAGTGATTAAGTGCGAAATTTGAGTTTACGTTATTCTGCCACCTTGCATGTCATCCAGTATGTGTAGTTCTTGATTTCACTCGTTTAATCTTCAAATTTTAGTGTGTTAAATCGTAGATCTGGATTGTGAAGTTATTGATCTGCAAATGTTAACCATGGAGTCTGAGTTTGTTTGATTTTCTGCATTCTTGTTGAAGAAGATAACATCCACGTCCAAGTTTGGGACCACTTTTGCTTTTTAGTTACCCTTTTGCTTTTGTCATTTGCTTTTCTGCTGGTACCCTACAGACCTGACAGTGTAGCCACCCAACCACCACTTTTTCTCCGATATTCCGTTTAGCGTTTTATAGTAATTATCTACTTTCCACATGTCCCTGAAACACCTTGTCCCCCACTCTCACGTACACAACCACATGTCGATCACGTTCACACCTCCCAGTCAGTAGAGTACCACCTTTAATTCCTATCTAGGTAGAATCTCAACCCAAGCGTGGTAGCTAACCAAACCCCTCCAGATTATCACCACAATTACCCAAAGCGCATCCATCTCTGTGAGATTCGACCCTTACCTTCACTATACTAACCAGTAGAAGTTGGTTGAGGAATTTCTTTGATGCCAGGTTCAGGCCCGCTTGGACTTCTATCCTGATCAGTAGGATACATCTTTGCTTAACACGACACCTGCAAACCTGCGAGCTCATCAAAATGGCACCGTTGCCGGGGATGGATGGCGTTATTAACTGTTATTGTGTGTGATATTTGGGCGTATATATTGTGCATAATTTTTCTCTTTCTTTTTTATTTCAGTTTATGAGAAGCAGCTCGGCTCCTGACCATTGGAAGCCGAAGATACTCCAACAAGGGACTATACTCGTGACCACTCGTTCTGGCCTGTCGACAGCCCTGTCTGACCTAGGCACGAGTAGTGACGAAGAGCAAGACATCGTAAAAGAAGGAATACCAGAACCAGTGCTACAATTGGAAGGTAACCCAAGGAGGATGGCTGCTCAACTAGACGATGATCCAGAGATCGGATCGCTAAACGCGCATGCCTACGGAGAACCGCCGCAAGCCATAGTTGTCCCTCCAGGACAGACAGCCTGCGATGTGAAGCCCCATGTTATCGCAATTCTACCCACGTACTGTGGAAAAAGCTATGAAGGGCCCTACGAGTTCCTTCATGAGTTCTGTAAGATTTGTAATGCACAGAGAAGGCCAACGGGGGCCACCGAGGATTACTACAGATTGAAGGCCTTGCCGTTCGTCCTAAAGGGGGAGGCCAACACATGGTTCATGCGCCTGCCACCCAACTCCATTGAGAGTTAGGCCGATTTCAAGTCAGCCTTTTTAGGAAAATTTTCCCATCATCAAAGACGACTGCGTTGAAGAGAGAAATAACCAGTGTGAGGCAAGGGTACGATGAACCCCTGAGTGATTATTGGGCGAAATATATGAGCCTTTTGGATGCGTGTCCAAACCATCGTATGGCAGATATAGAGGTACATCACACCTTTTATGAGGGGATGAATAAGGCAACAAAGGATCTGGCAAACTCATCGTTAGGAGGAAGCTTCACGAAACTAAGGGTCAGTGAATCCAAAAAGGTCCTAGGGAAGCTTTTGAGTGCAAAGAAGGAGTACGACAATTCGTGGGATGGATACAGCAGAGAAAGGATTGCGAGTGCTTCGTCCACTGACCAGGAGCAGAAGATGGATTTGAAGATGTAATAGCTGAAAAAGACACTCCTGAGCGCGATCGAGAAGAACACGTCACCACCTTCCCCAACCGGGAGCTACAAGGGTGCAGAGCAGGGAAATCAAGGGCAAACCTACGATCAGCCGAATGACTTGGTCAATATGGAGCAAGTCAATGCTGCAGGATACTATAACTCTAGTGGGAATTGGATTCCGGGGAGACAACGGGAAACACCATGGAGGGACCATCCAAATTTTTGATGGGGAGATGGGAACCAAAATCAAAACCAATGTCAAGGTCAGAACCAATACAACCCCCACCCAAACCAAAATCCTAACCGTGGCCCAGCAAACCCCGACCACCAATTCAACTGGTCAGGAAGGAACCAACAACCCCACAACCAAAACCCACAGAACCAAAACTCAAACCCTGTTTATATACCACCCCACCAAAGGAACTACCAAAATTACCAGAATCAACATAGTCAAGGTCCCCAACACCAACAGAACCAGAACCAGAACCAGTTCCAGAACCAGAACCAGAATCAATATCACCAAGACCAATACAACCCTCCTGCCCAGTATAACCAATACCCACCTAACCAGAACCAGCAAAACTTCCAGAATTACCAGCACAACCAAAACCCCCAGTATAACCAGCACCAAGGACCAAATCAGTTCCAATATCCTAACAGGTCAAGGAGATCTATGGAGGACATGATGGGAGAAATGCTCGCTTCGCAGCAGAGTATCAAGGGTGAATTGCAGTCCAATAATGAAGTAGTGCAGGGGATGCAGAATGCCCAGAAGGAGCATAAGGCAAACATAGATATGATGAATAGGAAATTAGCCCAGCTGGCGAATTCGATGGGTGAATTGAAAGGGAATTCAGGGAAACTCCCGTCTACAGTCCATGTACCTGAAAAGGCAAACGTGAGCAAGGTCACATTGCAGTCCGGTACTGCCTATGATGGACCACAACCGAAGAAACCCAGTGGAGAGCCTAGTAAAATGAAGGTACTGAGCGACATCGTCTCGGAGAGAGAGCTCAACAGACCTTTGCCTCAAATGCAGGATCCGTTTTTCTTGGGCAAAGCACCATTGGAAAAAGATGAAGCCAAGGGCGTACGACCCAGGGGAGACCCTCCTAAAGAAATGGAACCCACCACAGAGACTTCAGCCCAAAATGTGCCCAAGAAAGACTCCAAGAAGGTTGTTGAAGAACCGGTAGAAGAGGCGAAGGGGAAAAAACCATTTCCTTACCGTTTCGTGACAAGGAGGAAGAAGGAGAACCCAGTGGACTACATGTCCATTTTTGGGAAGCTGGATGTCACCATACCATTCCTCCAAGCCGTGAAGCTACCCCCGCTTGGAAAATTTATCAAGGAGTTCATAGCCGGGAAAGCCCAGGAGGATGGAAAAATCATGATGGAAGGGATAGCGTCAGCAATTGTGCAGGAGAAGCTAGCACCCAAGAGAGCCGACCCAGGTATGTGCACTTTACCTATAACTATAGGAGATGTAAAAATCGAGCATGCGATGTGTGATCTGGGAGCATCTATAAATGTTATGCCATTATCAGTCTATAATCGGTTGAAGGGAGTAAAGTTGTCAAACACTAGGGTGTTAATCCAACTGGCTGATAAGTCATGCATAAATCCTGAGGGCGTGCTAGAAAATGTATTGGTGAGAGTGCATAATTTTACTTACCCTGCTGACTTTTATGTGATCAAGATGAGTGAGTCTGAAGCTAGGGATTCTAGCGGTATATTGTTAGGGAGACCGTTTTTTAGAACAGCTAAGACAATCGTGGACATGGCTGAGGGGACAATTTACATTGATTTTCATGGAGAGAAATTCACCTTTGACGTAAATGAGGCCATGAAGAAGCCTATCGATTCTGAAAATCTATGTTATGTTGATGTAATTGACCCCCTAGTCCAAGATTTTCATGAGACTGAATTATTGCAGGAAAAACTCCAAGCATTGGATGTATATGGATAGGCTGATGTAGAAGTAGCTGCATGGTGCGACCTAATCAGTAGCCAAGGGTTGACTGATGAAGAGATCGAATGAGCGATTGAGGATTTTTGTCAGAAATCAGAATTTGTTAGAGCCGCAGGGGCTCAGCTACTGGCTAGTACGGAGGGACTCTCAGATGATGAATTGGAAAAAGAGGGAAATGCTGCAAAGAGCCTTCTACCCGCAAACACACTCACCCCACAAGTTGAATTGAAGAAACTACCATCAAACCTGAAGTATGCCTTCCTCGGGGAAGAAGACTCATATCCGGTGATTATCAGCAGCAGCCTTACGGAAGAGCAAGAGGCAAGGCTACTGACCGTGCTGAGCAAGAACAAAAGAGCGATTGGGTGGATTCTTACAGATTTGGTGGGAATAAGCCCTGATGTCTGTATGCACCACATCAGGCTGGAAGAAGGAGCAAAACCACATCGAGACTCACAGCGGAAGGTGAACCCTAACATGCGGGAGGAGATATTGAAGGAAATTTTGAAATTGCTATCATTGGGAATTATCTATTCGGTGCCCGACAGCGAGTGGGTCAGCCCCATTCACATGGTCCCCAAGAAGTCAGAGATCCAAGTGGTTCAAAATGAGAGAAATGAGCTGATACCAACAAGGCTAGTCACTGGTTGGCGGATGTGCATTGACTACCGCAAACTGAATGCCGCAACCAGGAAGGATCACTTCCCCTTGCCGTTCATCGACCAGATGTTGGAGCGACTGGCTGGGAAGAAGTACTTCTATTTTTTAGATGGTTACAGCTGGTATTTTCAAATCTACGTGGACCCTGACGACCAGGACAAAACTACTTTCACCTGCCCATTTGGAACCTACGCGTACAGATGCATGTCGTTCGGTCTATGCAACGCTCCGGGTACATTTCAAAGATGCATGATGAGCATATTTTTCGATCTGATCGATGAGTGTATAGAAATATTCATGGATGACTTTATAGTCTACGGAGACTCTTTCGACTCGTGCCTTCATCACTTGGACGTGGTTCTGGAGAGGTGTCGAGCAAAGAGCCTAGTCTTAAATTTCGAAAAGTGCCATTTTATGGTCACAGAAGGGATCGTCCTAGGGCACGTGGTGTCGGAGAGGGGTATCCAGGTAGATCAAGCTAAAGTAGACATCATATCCAAGCTGCCATTCCTTATTGACCAGAAGGAAATAAAGGGTTTTCTGGGGCATGCAGGATTTTATCGACGATTTATTAAAGACTTTGCCAAAATTGCCCAACCCCTTACCAGACTCCGTCAAAACGAGGTGGAATTCATCTTTAATGAACAATGCAAAGCCGCTTTCAACCTTCTCAAAGAAAAGCTTATATCCGCGCCAATCATCCGTGCTCCTGACTGGGATCATCCTTTCGAAGTGATGTGTGATGCCAGCGACTATGCAGTGGGAGCTGTTCTGGGTCAGAAGATCGAAGGAAAAAGATATGTGATCTTCTATGCATCTAAAACATTGAATCAAGCTCAAAGGAATTATGACACCACTGAGAAGGAGATGTTGGTCATGGTGTATTCATTCGAAAAGTTTCGGCAGTACTTGTTAGGATCCAAGGTCATCGTCTATACTGACCATGCGGCCATTAAGTACCTGATTGCAAAGAAAGAACCAAAGCCCCGACTGATCCGATGGGTACTCCTGCTACAAGAATTCGATTGGGAAGTGGAAGACAAAAAAGGAGTCGAGAATAAGGTGGCGGATTATTTGAGTAGGATGGTGCGAGATGGGAGTAGCGAGGAGGTGCACGACCGGTTCCCGGAGGAACATTTGTGTGAAGTGATTTTTGCTGTCAGAAAAATTGATTGGGAAGAGGTAATGAAGCTCACTGGCCAGGATACAACAGCAAAAGGGAAAGAAAAAGTAGGACAGGAGCCATGGTTTGCGGACCTAGACAACTACCTAGTTTCAGGAGAGCTTTCGGAAGTGCCAAACGTTACCAAGGCTAAAAGAATGAAGATCAAAAGTGAAGCAAAGTACTATTTTTGGGACGACCCATACCTTTGGAAAGTAGGAGCAGATCAAGTGATAAGAAGATGCGTTCCTGACTGGGAGCAAAGGGACATACTTACACACTGCCATTCCTTGGCATGTGGAGGACACTTCGGTCCCAAGAAAACGGTAAGAAAGATTCTGGATAGCGGATTTTATTGGCCAACCCTCAACAAAGATGCCTATGAATTCTGTAGAAGTTGTGAACGTTGCCAACTGACCGGTGGGATCTCTGCACGAGATGAAATGCCACAAGTAACGGTTATTGTTTGAGAGTTGTTCGACCTATGGGGGATGGACTTCATGGGTCCTTTTCCCTTGTCCTATGGAAACCTGTATATTTTAGTCGCAGTTGACTACGTCTCTAAGTGGATAGAAGCCAAGGCCACTAGCACGTGTGAGGCGAAAGAGGTGGCCAAGTTCCTCAAGAGTAATATTTTCAGTCGGTTCGGAGTACCAATGGCCATCATATCCGATCAGGGAACCCACTTCTGTAACCGCAATATCGAAGCCTTGATGAAGAAGTACGGTGTTCACCACAGATTATCTAGCCCCTACTACCCACAAGCGAATGGCCAAGCGGAGATCTCTAACCGAGAGATAAAGAACATTCTGGAAAAAACTGTCAACCCTTTCAGGAAAGACTGGAGTGTGAGGCTAGAGGATGCTCTGTGGGCGTATCGGACAGCCTACAAAACTCCCATAGGAATGTCCTCATACCGAATCATTTTTGGGAAGATGTGCCACTTACCAGTGGGGATCGAACATCGAGCATACTGGGCAGTACATCAAGTTAATATGGATGCTAAGGCCTGTGAAGAGGAAAGGAAGCTGCAGCTATAGGAGTTAGAGAAACTTAGATTGGAGTCGTTCGATTCTGCCATGTGGTATAAAGAGAGAACTAAATTGTGGCACGACAGAAATCTAAGGACCAAAGACCTCCATGTTGGCCAGAAAGAACTACTCTTCCAGTCCAGATTGGAGCTAATGCCTGGGAAGCTCAAGTCGAAGTGGACAGGACCATATGTCATAACCGCGCTCCGTTCTAATGGAGCAGTGGAGATTTCAGGGAGTACTCCTAACAATGAACCCTTTATAGTAAAAAGACATAGGCTGAAGGCGTTTAGGGATAATACTGATATGTGTGTAGTGGAAGAGATTCCACTACAATCACATACTATGGTCGCGTAATGACCAGTAGGATGGGAATTTGGAGTTCCACTGGGCTAGTTTTCCTTTTTGGCAAAGTTTGCATATGCTGGCCAAGTAGAATTCGAAATTACCTAGAGTAAAATGTAAATATTGTAAATACTTGGTAGTTAATAGTTAAATTTCTGCATGCAACTAAAAAATTAAAATCCAAAAATATTTTCGGACCTTAAATATTAATTTGCAGTACGTACTGACCACAAGAATACCAACTCGGTGAAACTCCAAATTATATTTAAGTGTCCTTTTCACCTTATTTCCATACTTAGAAAATATGGGGGGAAAATGTTAAGGGAGAGATTTGAAAAGGATATGGTGAAATTTGAATTTAGCGCGCGGTGCAGAGACAGAACAGGCAAGCGAGGGCAGAGTTGACCCATCCGACGAACGTGATGGAGAGCATACTAAAGGAGTTAGCAAAAGGAAATACAGCTGAGAGAGCTGGAACAAGCGGCCATCGAGGCCGGAATGATGAACCACAGGCAACCGAGAAGGAAAGAGAAGAGCCAGAGAAAGAAGGTGCCGATGAACCGGCAGAGTCTGAGGAGAATCAATCCGATACCGAGGAAGAGGAACCCGAGGAACCACCTGCACCCAGCCCTGCCCCGCGGAGGAGCAGAAGGAATATGTGACCACCCCACTGACCAGTTAGTTTTCTTTTTCAGTTTTAGTTTTTTTTATTTTATTGGTTGTTCTGTTGTTTTAGTTTTGTGTAGTTTGTGTGTGCAAACCCCATTCACAACACTTAGACTATTCAATAGTCTAAGTGTGAGAAGAACAGGGTTTGCTACTTTGGTGTTTGTGTTTGTTTAGTTCTGTTTAGGTTTTCAACTCTCCCACTTAGCCTATTACATAGACTAAGTGTGAGAAGTTTTTAGCCTAAGTATGTTTTGTTCTTATTTTGTTGCGTCTGTATGTCGGCCATACTAGCCATTCCCATTTTCCACTTCACAGCCATATCTGAGGGAAGACACTTGTGAAGTGGGAGGGGGAGACAATGGCCAGTATGACATGTATATATGTGTGGTCTGTGTTAACTGTATGTCCTAGTGTTTGTTTAGGTCTATGATTTGTATATGTGTGTTTATGAATGGGCTTAAAACTGAACCGCCTCAAACTGACGGTGAGGGGAATTGAGGGAGATAAGGCATGCTGGACAATGGAAACCACCCCCCTAGTATCTCCTAGTCAGTATAGATGATGCAAGTATGAGAGAAAAACTCATCCTTAGAGCCAGATACAAAAGCTCTCTTAAATGGTGAGTTACAAGCCTAAGTGGAACCACTTTCCACCAATTGAGAAAAGAAAAAAGTGGCTGCCACATGATGCCTAGGGTAAGATGACCGCGTGTAGCAAGTCCTGAAGGCAGTAGGAAACCCCCCATCCGAAAAAAAAACATCCCTTAGAACCCCTCTTTCTAGCCAAATCTATACCCAGATATAACCCCACTAGCCACTGGGACTGTGTGTGTGCGAGGCATAAGGCAAGAAGGCGACTGGCCAGGAGGACATACAGGAAAAACCAACTGGAGAAAGAAGTCGAGGGGCAAGGAGAAAATCGACCAGAAAAAAAATCTCAAGTCCTAAAAAAATAAGAAGGAATAAGGGTGGCGAAGCCACATAAAAAATGTTGAAGAAAATGGTCGAAAACACTTGACCACAAAAAGAAGGAAGAAGGAATAAGGGTGGCGAAGCCACAAAGAAACTTCTGACCAGTTGGAGTCCAATATCAGGAAACGTCCAGCCGAAAAGAAGCAACAGTCAAGAGCCCAAATGCACACAGTTCCCCCACATCAATAAAGTAGTAGTTTTTGAACCTTATAGCCTTAGGAACATCCACCCAAACACTACAAACCAATAGCCCCATTAGAAGCCGCACTTGAGATCTGAGTCCGAAGCATCTGTGGTTCAGCATTTTGAGAGAATGACAGTCCTAACATCTCCGGTGAGGAATGAGTGACTGAGCAAATCTGGTGTTTGGCCGAGAGTTTGGGTGATCTTGACGAGCAGATATACTGACTGGGAAGGAAAAGGGGGCGGCAGAAGTTCAAGGCTGTCTAAGGCCGGATTGCACCTGATCCCAAGGGGAGGGATGGTTGAAAATATAGCCCGATTAATGTGTTTAAGTGTTTTGTGTGTCTGTTTATATGTGTCTGTCCGTCGCTATATGTTTTGTTTTCTTTGCGTCAAGGTTTAGAGTCTAGTTTAGGATACAGTCGGTCAGGGATGTAACCAGGCTAGAATTCGACTTATTTCTTTTTGTTTGTTCTTCACGCTTGAGGACAAGCATGTGGTAAGTGTGACCAGTTTGATAAGTCGTATTCTAGGCCTTGGTTACTGGACAGTATACGTGCATAATTGGATTATATCTGCAAAACAGTTGCTAAAGTGTCCAGGGAAAGGGTTCCAGTCAGTACAAGAGGGTTCGGATAACTCAGGTGAAAAGAGCGCCAGAAGGGTGCAATACTGACCAGGATGCATGCCAAAAAGGCTCGAGATGGAGAAGAAGGATTGTTGGGAAGGATCAACAACAAACAAGGGCAAAAGAGTCATTTCACGAAGAGAGTCTACCCTAAAAAGCAAGGGCAAGCCTCCCTATAAAAGGAATCCACTTGGAGAGAAAAAAGGGGAGGATCATCGACATTCACACTTAGTAAGAGTATTCTCTCTCGGTAGTTCAGTTCCTTCAGCATTGTCCTATATCTTCTCATTCCTCGCCACAACCATGGTCACCTGAAGTTCCATCAGTTCGCCGGAGATTCGCATTCCATCGTTCCAGCCAGTTCATTTCGTAGTTATAGTAGTTTCATCGCCCGGAGTGGCAAAATAATCTTTATTTGCTTTCCTAGTTAATCTTTACTTGTTTTCCTTTCGTTGGATCTATTGCATTTTCAGTAATTGTGATCTTCTGAAGTGTTTCATTTAGATCCAAACGTTTTATGCAATGAAGTTGTTTTTATGCATCTCTTCAGTTTGAATCTGCTTCACTTTGCCTAGGTAGCTTAGATCTAGTTGTTGAGGTAATTTCTAAGTGCTGAAAGCATGATTTCATTTGGAGTTGCTCGATCTGTGATTGTTAGTGAAGTAGCTGTTTAGATTTATTTTCTAAAGTGATTAAGTGCGAAATCTGAGTTTACGTTATTTTGCCACCTTGCATGTCGTCCAGTATGTGTAGTTCTTGATTTTACTCGTTTAATCTTTGAATTTTAGTGTGTTAAATCGTAGATCTGGATTGTGAAGTTGTTGATCTGCAAATGTTAACCATGGAATATGAGTTTGTTTGATTTTCTGCATTCTTGTTGAAGAAGATAACATCCACATCCAAGTTTAGGACCACTTTTGCTTTTTAGTTACCCCTTTTGCTTTTGTCCTTTGCTTTTCTGCTGGTACCCTACAGACCTGACAGTGTAGCCACCCAACCACCATTTTTTCTCTGATATTTCGTTTAGCCTTTTATAGTAACTATCTACTTTCCACATGTCCCTGAAACACCTTGTCTCCCACTCTCACGTACACAACCACATGTCGATCACGTTCACACCTCCCAGTCAGTAGAGTACCACCTTTAATTCCTGTCTAGGTAGAATCTCAACCCAAGCGTGGTAGCTAACCAAACCCCTCCAGATTATCACTACAATTACCCGAAGCGCATCCATCTCTGTGGGATTCGACCCTTACCTCCACTATACTAACCAGTAGAAGTGGGTTGAGGAATTTCTTTGATACTAGGTTCAGGCCAGCTGGGACTTCTATCCTGATCAGTAGGATACATACTTGCTTAACACGACACTTGCGAACCTGCAAGCTCATCAGTACTGGACTCAAGACCTTCTTCATGATTGGGTCCGTCTGTGGGTGCTGGAGAACTCGCAGATGGGCTTTAATAAACTCTTTCTGATTTTAGAAATACTGCATTGACATGGCGACCTGAGATAGCTGCTTTGTAAGCATATCTAGTGCAGCCCTCTATTCCCTCTGGGCCTCTTGTATTTCTCGCATTGCATCATGGGGCTGATGTGGGACCATCATATCTCCTGGACCTTCATTTTGTTGTTTGCTATATCTTTGATTAAAACGACTTCCTCCATGGCCTTGCTGGTAGTAGCCGGAAGGTGCATACTGCTCTGGTTGGTTCTGGGGAAAGTGATTCTGTTGGTTTCCTTGGAATTACTGTGGGTTCCCTTGGGTTTGTTGGTTTCCTCTTTGGTGCTGCGGGACATAACTCACCATTTGATTATTTGGTTGTCTTCCCTGGTTGCTAAACTGAGGGACTTGGTGTTGGTACCCACATTCTCCTTCCTGTTGTCGGCTTAACCAGTTATATTGTCCTCCACTTGACCAGTTCCCTTGAAGTCCACTTGACCACCCTGCCTGACCTCCCTGCATTCTGCTCCCTCCAGTGTTTGGCCTATCCTGGATTCGAGCAGGCCAGTTCGGCTGCCCGTCAGAGGGTTGTAAGTATTGTTGCGCTGGTTGCGGTGGTTAGCTTTGATTTGGATCACTCCACCTGAAGTTAGGATGGTCCCTCCATGGAGCATCTCTCTGCTTCCCTTGGACCCATTTGCCATTTGCGTTCCAGTGGCCAATGGCATTCACTTGGGCATGCGGTTCTACCTCGGGGGGAATTCGCAGTAATAATAATGATGTTCTTCTGGTGGGGACGGTTGCGGCACATACTGTGTCTGCTTCGGTGCAGGTGGTGGTGGCGGCCTAGCCTTCTCCACTGCTTCCAGCAGCTTCTTCTCCATTTGCTCGAATCGAGCTTCCAATTTTTCATCGTTGCGCGCCTCTGCTGCGTGCACAGCTCCTCTCATATACTGCCCTCGAGATGTCTCGTACGACCGCTTGGCCTCGATCAGCATCTCCAGTATATTCTTGGCTTGGCTAAATGCGGTTTTCGAGAAATCCCCTTGAGCTGCGAGGTTGGGGTCGTTCTTGCTGTCTACTGTGAGTCTGCCATAAAAGATCGAGTAGATCTCTCGCTCCCCCAGCTTGTGGTTAGGGCATGCTAGAAGCAGCCCTTGGAATCTATCCCAGTACTGGCCGAGGGGCTCATCGTACTCCTGTCTGGCTTCTGTAATCTCCCTTTTCAGGGCACTCGTCTTCGATACTGGAAAGAAACAATCGAGAAATATCATGCGGAACTCGGCTCATCTCCTGATGGATCCTTCTGGCAGCCTTGACAGCCAGACACCCGCTTCGCCCTTCAAAACGAAGGGAATAGCTTTGAGCCTGTAATCTTCGGATGTGGATCCAGCCGGCACGGGCTGAATATCACAGTATCGGCAGAACTCCTCCAGAAAAGCGTACGGACACTCCTTCGAAAGACCGTAGAAGTGGGACAAAAAGGCCAGCACTCCTGACTTAATCGCGATGGTCCGCATCCCAGGAGTAGCGGCGATGGCATGTGTGGGCTCCCTGTCATCATGAGCGTGTAGAGAACCGATTCCCGAGTCGTTGTCGGCGAGGGCCATCTCTGCTTCTGTTCGTTCTGGTGGTGGTGGTTGTGTGTTCTGTTCAGCAGTTGTTGCTGCTTCTACTGCTGCTCTGTAACGAGTGGTGACAACGCCGGCTTCCTGGACTCTCCAATGAGCGTTAGTGTCTCTGTATATAAGAGGGTGATTCCAGTGTCCGCCGCGGTGGTACCTTCTCATCAACAACAGGAAAAACAAATGAGAAAAGAAAGAAATAAAATTATATACACCTACGCACTACGCACACACATAAAATAACACCATGCTTCCCGGCAACGGCGCCATTTTGGACGGCCTCGAACGAGAGGTTGCGTGAACCGATTGGATCAGTTAGCAAATGCCGTTGACACTTGATCAATGCAATCTCGCTCTCACTCGATTCCGACCAAAGTAATTTATAACTCCCAATTTTGCACTACTGTAACAGTAAAGCGGCAAGTTCGGGGTCGATCTCACAGAGAAGCTAGTGTATCAAGTGTGTGAGTAGTGAACAGGGGGGTTGGCTGCTGCCATGCTTTAACTTGAGAGTTTTTAACTACTGATTTTACTCTAGACAGAATTAAATTGGCCAACTTGAACAATGTAAATTTAACTACTGGCTCAAGTGGATTTCAGACAGTAATGAAAATTTAACTACGTAAGCAGTAAACACCATGATGAAAACGAAACAACTTCGATTAAAACTAAACTCAGAACAGTACAACATGAAATCTAAACTAAGCTAACACTTCGGAAAGTACGAAAGCAAGTAAAACCGAGGAGATCCTCGGCGGGAAATTTCAGAAAACACCGACAGATATCAAGTATTCTGCAGCGCTCCTTCGATCGCCCTTTCTAACTAAGCATTACTTTATCTAAGATAAGCTAAGCTATTCTAGAGAACTGAACTAAGCTAAAGAAAGCTAAACTAAGACGGAAAGTAAAAGATCGAATTCTTTTCATGTGGTGGCACATCCTCTATTTATAGGCTCGGCACGACCTCCAGCTGGATAACGATCTTGGCAGGGAATATTCGCTCATGCTGAGAGTGAGCGACTCATTGATTGCTACGTGCTCTTCTTCTAGAATGACGACAGTTTTCAGCAACAGAATCGTGACTCAGCTCCGTCCTTGCGTCTCATATTTCAGCACATGTCCCCTTCTAGAACGCTGTCTTTGATAATAGAATGTTGCGCACCATCCAGCTCATAGCCTCGCGTGTCCTTCTTCTGACATCCAGTGGTCCCCTCCTTAACTGCTTGATTACTCCCCTTGATCAACTTCCCCCGAAATATGACCTTTTTCGGTTATTGTACTCGCTTGATCAGTTTGGACTTGTTGTCTTGGTCAAGCGGCATTCCTGCACATTTAACACTTGCTTTGAGCGATAAACCGATTAAGTAGAGTAAATTTTACCCTTAAATCGATGCATGAAATGAGCCTTATCAGTAATGTTCGCCACTGCATATCTGGCCTTTCTCCCTTTCCAGTCTGGTGAGTACCTCCGGGGGGAACACCCCTTGTACTTCTGTGTGGCAATTCATATGGTTGACCAGTATCTCCATCTCCACCACTTGTTTGGCAGTCAGCTCCATTGTTCCTGTCCACATCGGTATTCTCTAATGGTACATTATCCATATTTGAATTGTTTACCTCAGGAATCGAAGAAGGGGTTGATGATCGAGCAATGTCACTTAACTCCACGTTTTGTTCAGTAAGATTTGACGGCCCGGCTCTCCCCCTCACTGCAATTTTTGGACCGACTTCTGTGACAGGGATTGACTCCGACTCTCCCCATGACTGGATTCTCCCCTGACTAGGCATAGGAAGCCAATTTAGTAGGTCGTTGTTAGGATTATTATCCAACTGGCTATCCCCCTGACTACTAGATTGGTTATAGAAGTATTCCCCCTCAACAAAGTCATAATTCATGGTAGTGTGTACGTGACCAGTGGTCGGATCATAGCACCATAGCCTTTTTAATTTTTTCCATAGGCAAGAAGACGCATTTAAGAGCACAAGGAGAAAATTCGTTACGCTCATGTTTAGGAATATGGACGAAGACTGAACAACTGAAAACTCTAGGCTCAAGGGATAGTGATGAGGGTAGTTCAAAATGGTTGGAAAAAATGTCTAATGGAGTTTTGAAGTTTAGAATTCTCGTGGGTAGGCGATTCATAAGGTAGACTGCAGTGGCGATAGCTTCGGGCCAAAAAGGTCTGGGTATTTTAGACACTATTAAGAGGGCTCTTGTAATTTCAAGGATGTATCGATTTTTCCTTTCTGGAGTATAGGCACAAGAAGTCTAATGAACTGAACCATTTTCCCGAAAGAAATCTTGCATTTTCCCATTTACAAATTTCCCACCTTTATCTAACCTAAGGATTTGAATTTTTTGGTTATACTGGGTTTGGATAAGAGCATAGAATTCAGTGAACTTCACAAAAACGTCGGATTTATAATTTAAGAAATATACCCAAGTCATGCGAGAATAATCATCCACAAATAACAAAAAATAACGAAATCCCTGACCCCTAGTAATTGGTGCAGGACCTCACACATCAGAATGAATCAAAGCAAAAGGAGTATTGTTCAACTTAAAAGAGTGTGTATGGCATTTAGCCAACAAACAAGTTTCACAATGGATGGACCAGCTGGGATATCCTAACTTCCGCTTCCGACGTAGAGATGTGGGTTGATCTAGCTCTTCTGGTGGTTGATTTTGGTCCTTTTTCATTTCTCCTTTTAGTGTATTTAGTCATCTTCTTTCCACTTGATAGAATGGAGGATCCCGGCTTGTGGGACCTTTACTTTGCATCTTCATGTTCTTGTTTAGATCTTAGTCACTTTTGGGCTAAGATCATGCTTTTGGAACATTATATTTTGATCTTATTTACGGGTTGGGGGTCTGCCTAAACCCCCCACCCACAAAGGGCGTTTTTTGTTTAAAAAAAAGTTTCACAATGGAAGTAATGCATAGAAGAAACTAACTTAGGATAAATAATGCCAAAGCCAAGCCTTTCTGTCTGTCGGTCCGTGAGTCAACATCACAGTACTCTATTGGGCTATCTCGACCACGTAGTACAGTCCGCGTCGCTCAGTGTCATGCTCAGCTATCGTCCCCGTCTTGATATCCTGTAACAAACAAAATTGCAGTTGCATCAGTAATTTGCAATTTAGCTCTTTAGTCACATGACTAATGGACAACAATTTATGGGATAATGACAGAACAAAAAGACAGTTAGATAGGCGTAGGGTTGGGGAAATATTAATCGTTTCTGCCCCCTGGACTTGTGCTAGGTCTCCACTGACTGTTTGTACATAGGATTTGGGAGGTTCTGAAATGGCTAGAAAATCAGAGGCATCAAATGGCATTGTGTCGGTTGCCCCACAATCAAATATCCACTGGGTATCTTTTGTATTTGACTGGGTGATAGAGGAACATGCAAGGGGTTCAAAGGAATTTTTACAAGGTATGAAGGGCTGAATTTTGAAATTTTCTAACAGTTGTGGTCCAATTTGTAGAGTTCTGACAGTATTGAGGTCAGTATGATATTTGGGAAAGGTTTGGGGTGGCTTTTGAGTTTTTTGTGAAGTATGGGGTTGAGATTGGAAAGTATGTTGGAGCTGGGGTATATTTTAAGATATCTGAGAGTTTGGGGGGTCGCTTTCAAATGTGGGAGAAGTTGAGGTGTTTAAACAAAAATGCTCCCCCATTTCCTCCCAAAACCCTAGCCGTCACCTCTAATGCCTTCGAAACCCTAGCATCGTCCTGTCCACCGGTGGGCACCTCAGCCGCCGTCGTTTGGCTGACGGCGACGTTAATCTCTGGTCTATTACCTTCAGACCATGCTCTAGCCACCGACACTGATGTCACCACCTTCTTCTCATCGCCGCCTCTACTTCTATCCTCTCCGTTGGCGATTGGAGTAGTGACGATGTCCGCCGATGGATTCTCGGTGTAGATAGCTCACTCCCCAATGGCCACGGCTACCCGGCTTCCACCTCCTCCTCGATTCGAACTCTGATTTGCCCTTGCCTTCTTCATGTCTTCCCACCATTCAGGATATCCATGAATAAAGAAGCAGGTATCCTTGGAATGCTTCTTTCCCCCACAATGTGTACATGTGAGTTTACTCTTGTCTTCTTCCCTTCGATTGGACTGGAATTTGGGTTGATTGAAGCCTCTGTTTCTGTCTACCACACTGAGTCCGATTCTAATTTCAGAATCCTTAGTTTCGGTCTTGGATGATCTGATTCCGGCGTTGACAACTTCTCGCCTTACGATCCCATAATCTGTTCTAACATCTGTGAAAGAATCCTTGTTTAGAATTTCTCTCTTTATTAGATCATACCGATAGTCGAGAGCCCATAAAAACTGGTAGACTTTGTGCCTTTGAGTGTTTAAATTGTATTTTTTTATGCTTGAGGGTGTATCCATTGGATTGGGGTCGCGGTTGTCTATGGATAGCCATAGGTCTTGGAATTTATTCCATAGTGCCTCCAATGTCATTCCCCATTTCTTCATTCCATATGCTTGTCTGTGCAGGTCTGATACTTGGAATAGGTCTGCTCCGCTGCCATACGTGATGGCCAGACCTTCCCATAGGTCTTTGATCGTTTCGTATTGAGAGACTTGGTTTACGAGGGAAGGCTCGATGTTGTTGATGATCCAATTGAAACAACAATGGTCGCATTGATGGGGTTTGGTGCCCCTTGCAGAGCGGAAGACTTGTACAAAATAAATAATTCAGATAAAGATCTATTTGACCGATTATGCGATTAACCAATTCACATGTTAAACAGATAATTGCATGCTAGAACGCAAATAATTCATGCTCAAAGAAGGTAAATCCTAAAACATGAATTCTACGGTTTAGAGTTACCAATTTGATTCTCCAAAGAATCGTCGATTGCTTGCGCCTTCTCCACGTAATGATCTTCAATGCTAGACCATAGATCTTCTAACTGGTTCCCGAACTGTATCTCGATATCAGGGTGGGTTGATCTTATCAAAATACTAGGACTCGAATAAATAAGACAAAACTTTCTCACGAAGGATAGCAGAAAAACTCACGGAGGAGAAAATAAGAAAAATCACCCCTCACTCTTTTTAGGAGTGGACGTGATTTTTAAAAAAAAACTTAATTTTGTCTCCTTAATTCTCCTATTTATATTAGGTTCATATTAGGCTCAGTCAGGGATCTATGTAAGGTTTTGGATATGGCCTCACTCAATTAGCTTTTTACTAATTAAATTGAACCCACAATTTAATATAAGCTTATATTGGAATATTACGAGCAGCCACTCGGAAGTAATATTGCATTGCCAATCCAAATCCGAAATAACAAGTAATTCGGGTTTCCGTTTTGTTTGTTGTTTATTTCCCGCGCTTAAGATATAAACGTCCATTAATTAATTAATATCTGCTATGGACTTAATTAATCAACATCTTATTTATTCCAAGAGTTGACTTAGCAAGAAACACTTATTTATTATTCATGGAATAATTAAATTCCAACTGGTCAGTTTCCGAATAATAAAACCTTGTTCAAGCTCCTCTTGAGGACATTATCAAATGAGACTCACCTCGCTCGTGATTCAATGTAATAGCAATCCTAGCACCTCTAGATATTAATCACCACTACCCAATATATCAGGATTATTGGGTTGCAAAAAACCCGCACCATTTGATGAGTCAAAGTAGTGCATAATCAATACCGTATGCTCAATGCTAACGTAGTAGATTAAGAAATAGTTATGTATCAAGACCTAGTCTTTCGGTAGATAGCATAAAGACACGTCTTGCTGTTAGATCCATTCAGTGCTATATCACACCAACGTTATCTTATTTCAGTAAGACTTAGAAATAATCGGACTGACATTGCAACCTATCACGATAGGTAGTCTAAGCCTATCTGGGTTGTGAAATTCTTTTTTTTCTTTTGCAAAGCATTGCATAGAACCGACTGTGTTATCTTAAAGTGGACGACGCCCACAACCAGTCTACTAAGCAAAAGACTTAGACTTTGTTTACTTCTTATGCATTAAATGTTCGTAAAACATCTTATAAATGCATAAGCAAACACAATGTAATAATATATTGATTCTATTCGTGCGAAGATGCTCGAATAATACTGAATCGGGTTAAAAGTGGATTGTAGAGTTTTTCGTATATAAGCAAGATTATATTCGTGCTCGAAACATGCTTTTCAGTATACCAAACCTAACACGCGTTGCTGCCACTTTGGGTAGATCGGATCGGTTGGAGAGGGAGGGTCTGAAACTCCAGTGATGTGAGATGTCAGGCACTTCCCTCCGATGGCTCTTCCCATCATTCTCGCCCACAGAGGATAATTGTCCCCATCGAGCCTTGTGAGAAGTTTGATGTCCCCCAACGATTCTGGTTGGGGTTCGTGTTGTGGCTGTTGTTTTGGAGGTTTTTGAGGCTTGTGAGACATACTTAGTCTCAAGAGTTCTGCAAATTGGTCGCAGAAAGAGTTATGGGGCGGTTTGAGTTTGGGGTGTTTTCGAATTCAGAGTCAGATTCTGACATCTTGATTTTTTGGCTGTTTTGCAGGTTTCAAAAGGTCGGGTAAGGTATCGAGACTATGATGAAATTTTTCTGAGTCTCAAGCCCGGATTAACCTGCTCTGATACCATCTTAAAGATGGTAATCGAGAGAGGCGATATTAATCATCTTGCTAAGCATAAGAACACAGAGAGAATTGGGAGTAGAAGATCGTTTGTATTATTTCTGAGATGTGTTTTCAATGTTTACAGCCCCTAATTATATAGGGAAGACTAATTCCTATCTATGGAAAAATGCCTCAATCAATTACAATATTCTCTACACAATTTCAGTCTATCAATTATTCACACAATCTTCTCCTTCTTCTGCTAATATCTCAGTTGATATCTTTTGACAAATACACAATCGGCAACGACTTCGAGTGTTCAAAGTTAAATCAATCTTGCATTTGTGTTGGAAACTTTGAACTTGGAAATGTTTTTTAAATATTTGGACTTTGAATGTTGATAATTTGAAGAAGACGTGTTGCGCGGAATACTTAGTCTTACAATCTTAGTACTTGTAAACTTTGTTGGAACTTTAGACATCAACATTTGGTACTATTAGTATTGAATGTCTATTAGTATAAAATTTGTGAGCAATTTACAGTAGGTTGTTAGTTGTTCTTGAGCAGGTTATTTTACTTTTTAATTTTATAATACGAGATATAGATAATTAATATTCAACATATAATAAATATAACGAGAATGGCAGCGTAGTTGGTCCAAGATTGAATCCCGCCAGTTGCATTTCCCACGTTTTATATATTTTTTGGGCTAATTTCAATTAATGCGAGTAAACGAGACGTGAATCGATTCTAACCGATCGGTTAGTAACTGAACCTAATCTTAATTGTTAGTGATTTCGGCATTTTCAGGTGTTAGTTAACCGACATTTCGGTTCGTTTAAAACCGAACCGAATTCCCAACCCTAGTAGCATGTGTTGTGTGTGCATATTGTTTCTATTATGTATGTGTGTATGTACTTATGCAATTTTTTCAAATTCAATTTTATATTAATTACTTTATTTTACTACAAAAATGAAATCAAATTAGATTTCAATTGTTTCAAATTCAATTTTATATCAATTACTTTATTTTACTAAAAAAATGAAATCAAATTAGATTTCAATTGTTTAAAATTCAATTCACTTTAATTATTTTACTAAAAAAAATGAAATCAAATTAGATTTCAATTGTTTAAAATTCAATTCACTTTAATTCTATATAATTTCAATTTCATGTATTAAACCAACCCTTGGAGGAGTGCCGTCAATCTCCCATAGCTTCAACATTTCTCTCTCCCCTAATAAGACAATATATGATGGGAAGAATTCAAATTCAAGAAAATGCTAAAACTAAGACCAACATTATTCAGGAACCTTAACATTTGTGGGAAAAAAAAAGCAGAAAAAGCCCTTTACAAGATATAATCTTTAACATAAAGGTTACAACCTCAACTTCAAATCTAAAAACCATCACATCTTTTTTTCTTCCCCTTGGATATAAATTCTTTCGTAGTACAAGCTGAGTTTTAGGCCATCATCACATTCAATTTCCAACTTTTCAAAGTCCATTTGATGAAGGTCTGAATACTGCATAGCCATTCATGCCTACACTGAGGTTCTGATACTGTGCTAAATTATAAGGATAGCCATCACTGTCCATATTCCTCAACAACGGTGCATCCGAACTTCCCATCTGCCACTGGCTCGCCATGTAACTATCGACATGCCCATTCACATACGGCCGAGAACTCGCAGGTGAGACCACATCCTTGAGTGTGTCGTAACTTCTCCCAGGAACATCGTAGCTGTGTTGGTAACCATCGTCATGATAACTTCTTGTTCTGTCGAACCTGCACGCACTTGCTGACAGGCCAGCCCCACTAGACATACTGGGGTCACCGGGGAAGGTATACTGCCTGTTGATGTGATGGGGCGAACTGCTGAACATTTGATAATCAGAGTTAGCTCTGGACGCCAATCCAACTCCATGACCATCATCGAGCAAGTCATTGATGATGTCGAGGTGTGGGAATTCATCTGGCAGTACATGATGGTTTAGGCGGCCCGAGGTGCAGGCTGGATACTCGGATGGGAGGTGTTCTTGTGATCTGCTATGCATCGGTCCATTCAATTCGAGACCATGAAGATCATTTGCTAATGAATTATGATCACCATGTATATTTCTGTTACCGTCCACCCCCCTCTGTGGGCGATCCATCCAGAGAGACCCATTCTGCAACACATTATCATGGTGATTCAAGATCCCGAACGACAGGCTAGGCTTGGTCGGATTAGTATCCATTCTATCGGAGCTGTGCTGTGAAAATAGAGGTGCAGATCCAAGTGTGGGTGCCTGTGAGTAAGAATGTGACGGATTTACCACTGAACTGGCAGAATGATTCTGAGAATAGGTAGACGAACTTCCAGCAAGAGGACCAACCATCATTGCATTTCGATAGGATTGTGGAAGGTAACTCTGTGTTCCATATGCAGTACTTTCGGGGCCCAGCCGACCAGCAGCACTAACTGAGCGTGCCAGCACAGGTGCTGTTTGCACCATTGAAACCATGGAAACCACAGGCCTAGGACCAGCTACTAGAGGGGCACTCAAGGGTCTTGACACTACAGGTATAGGCGGAATGGAGGGCTTGTCGGATGTGACTGGCACTTCCTGTGAGGGAAGCTTTTCCATTCCAACGGGTTTCTGATATCCAGAGGGTTTCTCAGCAGGTTTTGAGGCTGCAAC
Source organism: Salvia splendens (assembly GCF_004379255.2). Taxonomy (NCBI): domain Eukaryota; kingdom Viridiplantae; phylum Streptophyta; class Magnoliopsida; order Lamiales; family Lamiaceae; genus Salvia; species Salvia splendens. Next base: position 20,907,668 of record NC_056048.1, read on the forward strand.
CTTCTGTGGGGAAGGCTCCATCACTTCTTGTGTCGGAATCTTTTCATTTGTGACATGCTTTTGATGTCCAGCAGGCTTGTCAGCAGGTCTTAAGGAAGCAAACTTATGTGGTACAAATTTCGGTGAGAGAGTATTTTGAGATAAATTTGCCGAAAGGACAGTGTTACCAGTTTGTTTAGGACTAGCTGAAGATGGTTTCTTGACCAGGACTTGACCAACTGGAGCATTGCTCTTCGTATCCACTCTCACTGGAGCAACTAACGGTGTTCCATTTGAAGGGCTCTTGGGCGAGGAAGTTACATGTGCAACACTATCCCCACATGATTTAACTTCGATGGCGTCTTTAGTTTTTGAAATTTTATGCATGGAACCAGTTTCTTCAACCTAAAAAAAACAAACTAAAACATCAATTATATTGAAAAAGGTAGCACAGTATAACCGAGTGAGTAAGCCCCTTGACACAGCAACTTTTGTGCGTAGCTGAAAATTCACTTATTGAAGTATGAAATAGATACATCACGCACCCGATCAATCATGATTTTCTAGAAGTATTGAAGCAGGGAGGGAAATGTGTATGATAACTAGAGACATGTACCAATGCACAGTAATGTCATATGAAACCAATTATGGAGTTGAAAATATTATACACAAGATTCCAGTGCAAGCTTTATCTAATATTTCCACTTAATAGAAAAGATATAGCAGTAAAATACTCCTACCTCCGTCACATTAATACATTCTCAAAAGGCTCTGGGTATGGAAATCAACGAATGCAGTTTTTGAAGCGATAAATAAAAAGGGGCCCCACTTAAGACAACTTATAGGCAATTTTTCATTTGAGACATTATAATGGGACAGGCTAAAATTGGTTTTGGGACACTATTAGTGGTTAAGAGGGAGTATAATATAAGAAATGCACCTTTTTCCCTGCTTCATGCACATTCCCGTTCCTCACCTTCTCCTGCAAAGACCGGCTAGCAGCCTGGGACAGATTGTCAACAGAACTTGGACATTGAGATGCATCATTTGTATTCCTTGCACCTTGAACAGCGTCAAATGGCTGCCTAAATTCTTCATTAACCCAATCACATGTGCTAGAAGTTTTCTTGCTGTGGTTGTTCCTACTTCTGGAAATACGAATTTAAGATGTCACATCTAGAACTATGAAATAGCCGTAAATACAGAAATAAGTAGACAGAAATATTTACGTGGTCGGTGACTTTTGGTTTTTAATTTTATCGTAACAAGAATTGCCTTTCTGTGGCCCAGATCTAACAGAAAGCACAGAGTCAGAGGAACAAGTTGAAGAGCTATCATCTACTGCAGATAGAGCTTTTCCATCTGTTACATTCTGCACAGCAGGAAGACCACTAGTCGCACTGCCAATCGCTTCTATGGGAGGGTACACTTCAGAAGTATCTGTTACCCAATTGACAGGACTGACATCTGTGTCATCAGAATCTGGTAGGAGTATTTCAGAAACACCATCTACAGAATCGGATGCATCAGAAGCATCTTCAACTGCCTCGGTTTTCTCAAGTATAATTTCTGGCTCAGCAGCTATCTCTATTATTTCTTGCTCGATCTTGTCGTGGACAGTGCAGCTGGTTTTGTCATCCTTTACTTTATCCTTTCCTTTTCGATTATTCTTTTTCTGTTTTCCCTGAAAATGCGTTCATGACAGACACTCAGACAGTATGTTATGGTTCCTAACCCCATTCTTAAGTTTTAATAATTCCAACATGCTCCCTAGTATTTTAGAGTAACAAAAACAGTAGAAATGAAAATCATGGAGTGTCATGAAAACATAACTAACAAAATGTGAATACAAGAAAAGTGAACATGGCATACAGATAAAGAAAAGTCAAGAGAGGCAGAGCATGAAGATTCATAACCATTTTCAATCGTAAAAAAAAAAAAGAGAATTATCTGTCGTTCCAAGTGTTAGATAAAACCAAAACTACTTCATGCATGCAATTTTCCCTGAACATCCCTGGAAGGGAACGTCCTCACCATGTACAACTGAGACATAACAAACCTGTTTCTTTTTAGACTTCTTTTCCTTATCAATTCCTCGCCTGGATTTTTGCTCTATTTCAGCAAGCCAAGCTGCCTCCTCTTCACGGATGAGTTCTTCTTGCTTCTTCAAGGAAACAGCCTCTTGGTATGCAACCTCAATTTTACTGTAATAGCAACAAAGAGCAAACAATAATAAATAGAAACAGCAATAAATACTTAAAAATTAATGTTATCTATAGATGAACTTAAAGAGAAAAGTAGGAGATGAATTGCAAACAAGCCATTGGGCAACAAGTATAAAGTAATAAAGGAGCAAACAATCTACTCTGTGAATAAAAAAAGTAAACACCAGGGAAAATGGCGAACTTTTTACTCGGTGAAGGAAAAAAATTTAAAAGTAAACTATCCAGTTAAAACCTCCAATATCCTCCCCCTCATTTTTCATATAAAGAAGAGGCAGGTTGATGCCGCAGTAATATTTCATAAAATCACAGCTTCTCTCAAGTCTAAAATCAAGTAAATTGACAAGACAAATCTTTGTGTGCTAAAATCTACTCAAGCATATAGCTTCAACAAAATATCAGATGTTTTAGGAGCCATAAACTCCTCAATAGTGCATATTGCATAATCGAATATTTTACCTGAATATGTGGGCTAAGACAAATATCTCAATAGTTCGGCGACCCAATTCAGTAAGTCTCCTCTCATCACGTTCAATAGAATCTTTGTTAAACTCCTCTCCTACAGTCCCATCCTAAAACAACAGAATTCCAAATAAGAATGTCCATAAAGAGAGGTCGTGGAAGATGTTTATCGAAAACAATTCAAAACCAAATCGAAGGAGAAAAAAGGCATTAACAACAAAAATAATTGACGGGGGCAAGGATGGTGGTCATATAATTGATGTTGCCAACATTCGGAATAGTAGCAGTGCTAAATCGTGCACTCAATGAAAAATTTTAAGAAATGGCTACGGATTATGGTAAGCACAAAGAGTTGGACAATAAAAACCAGACCTTAGTACGGTTTTGGGGTCCCTTCTCATCCTTTGGAGGTAAAGGCTCCATAGCAGCCCGCTCAAGCAATAGCAATACATCATCAACCAAAATGAATGTATCTTTCTCCATGCCAACTATAGGAATAGGTAAGTCTTCTACCCCTAAATACTTGCCCTTGCTCTTCTTACCCTTATTCTGACCTTCAAGAGCTTTCAAACCACTATACAAAGAATCCATGACAAGTGTAGATGTCACCTCCTTTTCTATGAAAAATTGCTTCACAACAACTTTCAGAATGGACTCTGACTTCTCTCGTGACATACGGCGACGAGAACTTTGGTCCATACCCAACCAGAAAGCACATAAACTGAAAATTGATGGGAAGATGTAAAAACTTAGCTGGTATCGCACCACTGGATAGTGATCAAGTGAAAAGAAAATAGCTCGCAGATATTTTCAATTTAGGAACAAAATATGAGATATCAATTTCAGAAAAAAAATTATGGCAAGGACACTAAAGCTTTCATCCACTCTAGAGGAAATATAATTAGGAAATACATGGGATTTTCTTTTGACCTTAATATAGTACTTTTAGATCAATGTCCTTCCAGGATATCCACTTGTTTTCAACAGCCAAATTTTCATTTGCATATGAGAATATATGTCATGAAGATATATCTCAAGCCCGAAAAAGTAAAGTATAAGATTTAATGAGAAATTATATTTTAAGCTACCGTTCAACAAATCTACAATGCCATTACAGAATTATCAACATAAGATGCAAAGTACTGCTTTTGAATAAAAAAAGAAGCTCAATTAAAGAATATATAAACCAGTGTGTTCCTAGAAAAGAAAGTGATTATGAAAGAATCAGAAACATGAACACAATACCTTGACCATCTAGCTTTATCCTCTAGTAGCTTTCCAAGTTTTGTCCTACGTTCTTCCACAAAACGCCGACAAATCTGTTCGACGTTCGTTAAATAAACTCTTATAAGTTCTCTCCGATACTGACAGTCAAGGCAACGAAAAGGTCGATCTGCTCTTTCCCTGCAAGTAGCATTAAGGTTTACAGTGAAATGTATTAACCAAGTTATGCAGATAAGTTCAAGACCATTCACATATGCAAGCAAGAAAAGAAGATAAAAGCAAGCAGCTAGTTATCATGTTCATTACACAAGTCCAAATTTTATTTGAAAGCTTTTATGAGAAATACAAAATACTGGCTTTACACCATATTACCATATCCTCTTCAATTGTTTCAATTGTATTCTTTACATAAGTCCGAAATTTATTTGAAAACTTTTTTGGATAAAAACAAAATACTGGCTTTACAGTTTACATGCAGAAAAAGATATGCTACTAATAGTTTAGTGGAGAATCCAAACATGCTTGGAGTGAAACATTTATCGAAGGAAATGCTCACATTGATAGTGAGTAATGCATAGTGAATAGCCTGAATTTGTTAAGAAACTCAAATAGTTGTGCTTTTACATAAGCAAAGCTCAAGCGACTGTCATATTAAGCATTCCCAGAAAAATCTCTTATTCACAGAACATGAACAGATCGACTTTCATCTCTTGATTTCTTACTTATCAAAAAACTATATAATGCAATAAATATTGAAAGACGAGAGATGGATATTATACCTGATAACCTGAACTTGAGCTTTAATTATCAAAGTATCAGCATCAATAAACCCATCCAGCACCTTTGATAGCTCCATAAATTTCTTCCATCCCCAGTCATGTTCCTTCTTCCAAAAACGATGCAACGTATCTTCAAGTTTTGATCAAATGCGTCAATTTCAAGGTTTTGGTGGTAGAGATATAAATTATAATAATTGAATAAATACCAGAATATTTGGACTTTTTTGGATCTTTATTCACAACAGCAATTGTGAACTGGGAAAAATGACTCCACCCTATTCATCGATGAAACCAAGTCATGCAAGTTGCCAAAATCAACAAACTAATGTTTCTATGAATTACCACTGTAATGTGCCATACCAGGAAGAAGCTTGTCATGATTTGCAACACAAAGAAACAAAGAGAGATGATTGCAGACATCACAGCCTTGTGGATAAATCAAAATATACCTATCAACCAAATTTCACAAAATCTATTAATTATGAGCAGCAGGTTCAACACTTGACTATTTCATTGTTTTACATATGCAGTGTGCATCACAAGAAGCCCATTGCATATTTGCATTACATAAAACTGACAGAAAATAAGTAGTTTTAGAGGGAAGGCATAATAGTTTGCAGATCAAGTGATCAACACTCCCAAAAGGATAGTAAATGACTAGGAACTGTACAAACTAAATGGGTTGATCAAGCAAACTATAAGGATAATTAATTAGGACCAAATTGATTCAATTTAATTCCTTGGGTGAATATTTACTAGTATTTGATTTTGAAGAAGAGAAGAATTGCCGATGGAAAAAGCCATACCCATACTCATATCTGCCAAAGCCTCTGGAAACACATTTGAACTCTCAAAAAGGAGTTTAAAATTATATATAAATAAAGAAACACACAAAAGAATTAGGATATTTAGCTCCTTCTTTAATGTATTATACTCCAGCTAGAAGTCTATAAAGGACGCCAACCAAGTTTACTGACATAAACAAAGGTTCAGATGCCTCATAATGGATTAATATAATTACTGTTGCATAAAATAAATTGTTTTTTGCATAAAAGCTTAAAATCTAACCTGGTCCACAAAATCAGCTTAAATAATAATGTCATAACAATGACTCTGAAGTCAACAGGTCAGATAATACAGCTGACTGAGAATCTTTACGCACTGCAATGGCAGAAGGAAAATTGACAGGAGACCATACCATTTGTAGCCTCCAACTTCAAATGCATTGCTACGAAGTTCTCTTTTGTTGATTTGAGAAAATTTATCAATCTTCCAAGTATACTTTCCATATAAGTCGGATGGCTTTGGTCCTGCAGCATGATGAGTGACAAAATAAGCGTTGCAAGGTTAGAGACTTTTTATTGAACAAATGAATGATAAAGATGATATCAGTATCCAAAAATCAAACGTTCAATAGATTGCAGTTATAAATAGCTCAAATTGTGCAGCTTCAAAATCTGAAAGGAATTCTGCATACTTTTTAGCAAAGAGATCTCTCCACACAATGTTAAATGGAGAGCAGTTACTGAATAAATGGCTATCCCCAGATCCACAACTAGTGTCGCCACATCCCAACCCATGGAAGGTTAAATTATTTCTGTTTTTCTTTTTTCTCTCTCTTTCTCCTTGGACGAAAAATAGGTAGTGTATGTAAAATACAAATATTGGAATTTCTCTTGTACAAAAAGCTGTATATATTTTTGGATTCTTCTTGCTTACATCTATGATGTAACTTTAGTTTCAACTTATATTCTCTCAGATATCGATGATTCATTAAAGGTCTCCTACTCTCCTTCAATCCCTGAGCTTAATTAAATGAACAGACTTTGGAAACATGAAACAGAAGGAATATAGAGATGTTGCAGACAGATCAGAGTGTGCAATCTTCAACCAATATCATGCATTTCCTATCATCAATCGCCAAGAGCACAGAAGAAAGATGATGAATTCAGGTTGCCAGGAAATATACAACATAAAGAAATGGCACACCTCCATCATCATCGCCGTCACTGTCCCAGTAAGGGGGAGAAGTAGATGGACTCCCATTTTCAACCTGCTCTAAAGACCTCCATTCAGCTAATGCTTCCCCAGTCTGACATCGTGGCTGCTGTTTCCCAGTTGAAACCCCTTCAAATGATCTTCCAGCTCCGCCCTCCTCAATTGCAACTCCAGCCATTTCTCCCACTCCTCAATATCCAGCACACTTCCTCTATGTCACCTGCTTATATACACTAAAGCTCATTTCAGAACAGATAAGAGCTAGCTGTGTATACGATAAGATTAAATCAATTGGCAAGTGACCAGATGATTATACATAATCAAATACTCATTATAGAAACATTGAATACACTGGAAATGAAGCAATCCATCTGACATATAAGAATTATAGTAATCAAACAAATTGATACAACGATCAAACCAAAATTTCAACGGGCGACACACAAATTCCAATCCTTAATATCCTCATAAAGTCCAAAAAGCACAGATCAGATGAGGCAAGTCTCAATAAACCCTAAATCCTATCATCCAAACCCAACCAAAAACAGTAAGAAGAATCGAGAAAATCTTCCCAAACAATATCCATTGCACAAGACCCTAGTGAATTTTACCAATCAATAAAAATTCCAGCAATCCTCGACTTCCAACTGAAAACACGATACACTCACAAACCACCTCAGAAACCATTAACATCCTGTAATACTCATAATCAATATCAGTAACCCCCAAACCCTAATTCAAAATCCAGAAAAAATGTAATATAGAAAACCAAATCAAAACATAAAAACCAGTAAAATACACGCGAGAGAAGATAACAAAATTGTGCAATTCAGATCGAGCGGCATAAACAGACCTTAATTAAGAAAGAAGGAAGCTTTGTTGAATAATTAGGCGAATGAGTAGTCAAGAGAGATTAGAGAGGTCGCAGGTAAAAGAAAAAAGCAGCAGCTAAGAGCAGAAGCGAAGGAAATCAATTTCTCACAATTTTTATTACACTTGTTTATATATTAGTAATTTCTTGTTTGTGTGTGTTGTAATATAATTTTGGAGTAGGGTTTCACTTTTCATAATAATAACATAGAAAATTGATCAACACACACTAAAAATTTTAAATTCAACAATTCATTTCGACAAATATGAGTTTCATGATCTCTCACTACAATATTATAATATATGAGATATATCATCACTTTTTGAAAAGGGATGGAGCTTTTTTGGTTTGATTAAATACATTTCTAAGTATTATTTTTGAAATTTGCTTTATTCTGACTGGTGAAAGAGTGAGTGAGTGTGATCGGCTCACATTTTAGGGTTTTTTTACTATGTTAGCGTGAGTATTCTATTTCTAAACAAGATAGAATGGTCTAAATAAGCATACTGAAAATTTGTTTTTAAATTTGTTAAATTAGGTGACAAAGTTGTTATAAACCTTTTAGTAACTGTGTTTTAATGTTGTGGAATTATATGTACGTAGTTAAAGAGAGAATAACTTTTAAATTAAATTAGTCGTTACTTTCATTGAATCCTCAATTTCAGATTATGTCGTTCGTATTCTGTCATGATTTCAGAGCATTAATTATTACTATTTATTTAATCACTAAAGAGAGGTGAGTGGAAGTGACGAAGACAATGGCGTAGCAGTAAAGTGAAAAGACGAATGCGGCGGTGCAACAGCCAAGTGTTGTAGTGGAAGTGAGGGGGAGAAAGAGAAACAAGGAAGAGACGAAGGCGGTGGCATGAGGGCAAAGGAGAAGGTACAACGATGGAAGCACCTAAGGCCAAGCCTTACGTGAGATTGATTGGTGTTGAAACCAGAAACCTTTGGCCGCCATGGTCGACCTCAGTGCTGGTCTCTGTCCTGGATCGCATGAAGTCTAAACTTTGTATGCACTGCGGATCTAGGTGAGATTTACTTGAAGAGTTCCTTTTTTTGTTCGAATTCAATCATATGCATATGGATGTGAAAACACATTCAATATATAGAAGCACGAAGTGTTAAAGAATATTTACATTGTGAAAACGACCAAAATTTTTGTTGCTAAAGTAAAATATATAAACATGTGTAGAGAGTCTCAGAACTCCAGCGTCGGCGTTAAAAAAGTAATGTTAATGGATAGATAAAGAGAAATAATTTTTCATTAACTAAAAGATATTCATATATTAGCAACAATTTTGATTATATATCTAAAAATAAATTTGGTGGTCAATAATAATCTTTTTTCATTTCACTATCTAAAGGTTTTATTACATGCCACTATCACTAATATTATTAATGTTGTTTATAATGTTCGATTGCGGCAAATATCATTTAGTATAACAAGTTACATTTAGAGATTTTAAACATTTCAAGTAACTAACTAGTACTCCCTCATCCCATCGAAGATGATCCATATTCCTTTTTTGGTTCGTCCCAAGCAAAATGACTCATTATTAAAAATAGAAGTACGTTTATCTCTACTTTATTTCTCTATTTTACTTTACTCTCTCCACTTAACACAAAACTATATTGCATAAATTCTCGTGCCACCAAAGGAAGGGGTCATCTTCTTTGAAACGGAAGAGTATTAATATTATTATACTTTCTCCATCTCGGCATAAGCGAAACGTTTTTTTAGCAGCCATTTTAGAGAGTTAAGTGAACAGAAATAAAGTACTAGATGACTAAGAGAGAGTAAACAGGTGATAAAGTTAGAGAAAATAATTTAGTTATATTTTTCCAATAAAGGAAATGGTTTACTTTAGGTGGGATATCGAAATATGAGTCCATGGTAGAACAAATGGAGCACATATGCTAAGACTGCAATGAGAGAAAGAAATCATTTTTATTGGATTAGGACGGTGAGTATAATTACAAAATTTATAAAGTAGTATATGATGTAAAAGATAGTCCCTCCGTTTCACAATAAGAGTTACATTTGCGATTTCAGTTCGTTCCACAATAAGAGTCACATTTCACTTTTTACTATTAATAGTAAGTATGTCCCACAATCCATAACTCACTTCACTTTCAAATTATTATAAAATCAATATAAAAAAGTAAACTTTTTCAGGGAATGGATTCATGTCGTGTTAAAAACACAGCAGAGGCTGCGGTGGAACTAAGCGTAGCAAATATCGCTCAAAAACGCAGCTTCCCTTCTATTTGAAACATGAATAGTGATAAAATAATCGTACTACTCCATTTATTACAAAACAAATCCTAATATAAAGGAAAATAATGATACACCATTTGTAGCCCACACAGCAACGCCTTTCAATTTAAAAATTTGAATAATGATATATTCAATACAATAAACATAAATATTATATTATGAAAATTACAGAAGCACCACTAATTTGGGTGTTGTGCTTGTAAGCTGCAGCAGTGATAAAAAGGGAGGTGAAGCTGCATTTTGAGTGATATTTGCTGCGTTTAGTTCCACAGCAGCCCTTGCTGTGTTTTTAAAACAGCAGGAGATCCATTCCTCATATTCCCCTAACTTTTCAACTCACTATTCTTTACTTTTCTTAAAACTCATGTCCATAATTCCTATTGTGGGACAGATGGAGTAATAAAATAGATAATGAAGAGAAGATAAAGCAAAAAAAGTATTTATGTTATATTTTGCAAAAAAAAAAAGTAAATGGTTCACTTTATGTGGGATATCCTAAAAGGAATACAATTCGTTTATGGTAGGATAAATGAAGTGCATGTTTAGAGACTACACTGAGTGAAAAAAATCATTTTTCAACTGGATTAGGATGGTGAATATAATTACATACTCCATCCGTCCCTCATTATTCGTCACAATTTTTCATTTTGATTCATCCCTTATAAATTGTCCAACCTCAGCGGCTCCTCTTCATAGGTAATAGTTTTCTCAGCGCCGCCCCTCTGGTTTTCTTGCCCTTCCCCCTTTCCATGACTTGTTGACGTCTCCATTGTAATGATTTCATAGTCATCAATGTTTGCCCCTTCCGTCTCAAAAGAACTATCATTCGACCCGTTATCAGATGAGGTGAAACAATATATGGGGAGTCGGTTTACTAGTCCGTGGTGCTACTGTGGACCTAGTTACTATTGGAGGTGAAATCATTCATTTCCTAGTGTGGATCAAGGTTCTTGAAAAGGTTATAAATTTTTTAACGTGAAAATGATATGGATTGAAAGAGATATGAAGTAAAAAGGATGGGAAAAAGTTATAAAGGTGTATTAATTTTTGAGTTAAACAAAATAATTGAAAAATCTCACCACACCCACACCCACAATGGCATCGCCGGCAATCACCAAGTAATAACTTAACAAACCTGTTTCTTTTTTACTACTCGCCTGGATTTTTTCTCTATTTCACCAAGCCATGCCTCCTCTTCACGGATGAGTTCTTCTTACTTCTTCAAGACAACATCAACATCCTCTTGGTATGCAACCTCAATTTTACTGTAACAGCAACAACAAGAGCAAACGATGATCAAACGAAACAGCAATACTACTTGAACATTAACATAAAGTAAAAAGTAGGCGACGAATTGCAAACTAGTCATTGGGCAAGCATAGTGTAATGTGGGCTAAGACAAATATCTCAATAGTTTGGCGACCGCATTCAGTAAGCCTCTCTTCACGTTCAATAGATTCGTTGCTGAACTCCTCTCCTACAGTCCCATCCTAGAAAAACAGAATAAAAAATAAGAAACTGTAACAAAAAAAGGTTGTGAACATAAAATTGATGTTCCTAACATTCAGAATAGTAGCAGCTATAAATAAAGCAACTCACTGAAACAAATTAAGAAATGGCTACAGAAACACAAATAGTTGGACAAATAGTAGGGTTTTGGGGTCCCTTCTCATCCTTTGGAGGTAAAGGCTCCATAGCTGCCCGCTCGAGCAATAGCAATGCATCATCAACCAAAATGAATGTATCTTTCTCCATGCCAACTATAGGAATAGGTAAGTCTTCTACCTCTAAATACTTGCCCTTGCTCTTCTTACTCTTATTCTGACCTTCAACACCTTTCAAACCACTATACAAAGAAAGAATCCATCACAAGTGTAGATTTCACCTCCTTTTCTATGAAAAATTGCTTCACAACAACTTTTTTTCCCGTGACATACCCAACCAGAAAGCACAGAAACTGAAAATTGATGGGAAGATGTAAATACTTAGCTGGTATTACACCACGGGATAGTGATCAAGTGAAAAGAAAACAGCTCGCAGAAATTGTCAAATATAGGAACAAAATACTACTCCATCCCGTTCCATATTAATGGAAGCGTTTCTTTTCCACGGAGATTAAGAAAAATTGTGTTAGGTGATGTTAGAAGATACCGAAGATTTTGGCAGAAGATTGGGAGAATAATTTGCTATGATTTGATTGTAATTTGTTACCTAAGGTAGATGGGATCCCTATAATCAAGGATTACCATATAGGAATATATTCTATGCCTACAAATATTGTATCAAACGTTGTAATTATCATTCAGTAAATAAACCAAAAATCTTCTCCCTATTATTTCTTCATGGCATCAGAGCAGAGTAAAATCTGGCTCAGAAAAGCTTCATCATAGCCAAAAACATACCAATCTCGGCCAGAAAGGCTGAATTCAATCCATAGCCAACCAAAAGCAATACCAATCCATAGCAATTCCCTACACACAAAAATGTCAGATTCAGACTCAGAGGGAGACAACAAACCCAAAGTCAAGACATCACGGATGAAAACAAGCAAACATGTTACTGTTGCATTCAAATTGAATGGAAAGAACTATCCTTTGTGGGCTCGACTAATGAAAGTCGCGATAGGAAGCCGAGGAGGATATTCTCATATCAGAGATCTGCCCCCAGGACCGGAGGATCCCGGGTATACCAAGTGGGAGGAAACGGATCTTGTCGTGTTCTCGTGGATCATCGACAACGTCGAAACCGACATAATAGCCGACTTCGCTCACCACCAAACAGCGAAGGCGATATGGGACAATCTCGCCGTGACGTTCGAAGGCAAGAAGGACTCGTATCTCATATACGATCTGGAGGACAAAGCTATTGCGCTTCGCCAAGGAAATCTGGATCTCGAGACCTACTACCGACGAATCCACGGATTGTGGATCAATGTGGATCGATGTCGAAAACAGCCGGTCGATTGCTGCGACAAGGGGGTCAAGCAATTCCGGGAATTCTCGAACACCACCAGATTATTCAAACTCCTCACCGGGCTCAATCCGGAATATGACACGATTCGCAGGGACATCCTAAAAGAGGAGCCATATCCCTCAGTCGAAGAGGCATACGGGAGAGTCCAGAGGGAGGCGGCTCAATTGAAAATCATGCCACCGGCGTCCTCCAAAGCCTTCGAAGACCACGCGTTGGTAGCGCCGATGCATCATCGGGAGAAATCAGGTGTGGGTTCGGAGCACAGAAAGACCGTCCAACCAACCGAGGCCCACCGAGACCGCCACCTACCGGTTCCAGTCACCAAGCCGGAGGAAGGATCGACAAATCCAAACTTTGGTGTTCTCATTGCGGGAAGAACAAGCACACAAGGGATACGTGCTTTCTCAGGGTGGGATTCCCGGAGTGGTGGGACGAGAAGCAGAAAGCCGAGCCCAGATGAAGCTCGCCGCCTTCGGAGTTAGTGAGATGGGGCTGAGACAGGGGAACCCGCAAAATCAGCCCAGAGAAGGACCGACAGAAGGCCCAAATCAAGGAACCCAGCAAGAATACGCCGGCGACAATGGCGGTGGCGGCGGAAACGGCGGGGTTCGGGTCGGAAACTTTGTAGAGAGGACGGGAGCACAAAAATGGAATGGGGGCGCCGCTTCAGGAGGTATCGGGTTTGGTCTTAGACCAAACCCTAGATTTTCTGATTTATTGCAATTGAGTTCCCCAGAAATAGATAACATGCAATTAAGTCCTACCCATATTCATAATCCCAAATGCGAACCCCCAGATTTAGAGAATTGCAGAATAACCCCCAGAAGTCTTAAAAAATCCGAATTTTACTCCTCTAGCATGCATATTCCCACGCATAATAAGTTTTCACCATTAATGCATATTTCAGCTGCTCTCTCTGTACGAAATGCCAATAATGTTGATAGGAAGGGATGGATTTTTGATTGTGGTGCCACAGACACTATGACTCCAGAGAGATCTGATTTTAGCAATTTTGAGGAGGTTACTAAAACCTACATTAGGACAGCCAATGGGGAATTAATTACAGTAGCGGGGGAGGGAACCATAAAAATTTCCCCTACTCTTCGATTGTCAAATTGTTTATTTGTTCCTAGCCTGTCTCAACGACTCATGTCAGTAAGCCATGTAACAAGGGAACTGAATTGTACCTTACTAATGCATCCAAATTTCTGCATTCTACAGGATATTCGGACGAGGAGGATCATTGGGCGTGGCACTGAGAATCAAGGACTCTACTATGTGGATGGGGTAGCTCAACATGGCAGTGCGATGCTGGCTCACGGATCCACGAGAAAGGAGGCTTGGCTATGGCACAGAAGACTATGACATCCGTCTCATGGTTACTTTAAACTTTTGTTCCCAAATTTTTCTTTACCTAAGGATTTTTCTTGTGAAACTTGCGTTTTGGCCAAGAGCCACAGACAGTCTTTTAAACCTACAGATACTCGTATGAAATTTATGTTTGATTTAGTGCATGTTGATGTGTGGGGACCTGCACCTGTGATTGGGGGTAGTGGATTTAGGTATTTTGTGACTTTCATTGATTACTGCACGAGAATGACCTGGATCTATTTTTTAAAACATAAATCCGAAGTGGTTGACAAATTCATCCTATTTTTCCATATGATACACACCAATTCCACACAACCATTAAAATCCTTCGTTCAGATAATGGGAGGGAGTTCGTTAATAACAATATGTCCGAATTCTTAACAAAAAGGGGTCTCCTTCACCAAACCTCCTGTGCCTATACACCCGAACAAAATGGGGTCGCTGAAAGAAAAAACCGAACCATCCTTGAAATGACCCGTGCCCTTATGATCGAATCCCATATCCCAAAAAATCTTTGGCCCGAAGCTGTTGCAACCTCCGTCTACCTAATGAACAGACTACCCACTAAGATCCTAAACACCAAAACACCCCTCGATGTCCTTTCCCAACAAGCCCAAATACCAGAATCTCTCAGCATGCCACCAAAGGTCTTTGGATGTACTGTTTACGTTCACATTCCCAAACATGAGAGAACGAAATTTTCCCCATGCGCAACTAAATGTGTCTTCGTGGGGTACGCGGTTAATCAAAAAGGGTACCGATGCTATGATCCAAACACTAGGAAGATCATCACTACCATCAATTGTGACTTCCTAGAAACCGAATTCTTTTACGCACACCACCTTAGTAGTCAGGGGGAGAGAACTGACAGTGACCCTAAAAGTACTCATGAGGACTGTCTAAGATGGTCTGTACCACTTCCAAGCCTCTCAATTGAGGATCCACCTGAGACAATTGTCACTTCCGCCGAGCAGGCCTCTCTAGAGTCTCCTCAACCGCGCTCATCCGATCTTCCTCAACCGATATCCGAGGTATGTCCGGAACCAATCTCAGAGGAAAATACTGCAGTTGATACTAACAATGCAGACACAAAGGAGAATGCCATAGACGGTGATACGGGTAGATATATTCTTTCTCCACGGAGTAATCGAGGTGTTCCTCCAAAGAGATACTCTCCGGAGAAGATCGGCAAGAAAAGCAGATATGGAGTGACAAACTTTGTTCAAGGCAACTTAAGTAAGATGGCCCGAGCATTTGAGGCAGCTTTGTATGAAGACGAAGAGATCCCACAAAGTGCCGAAGAAGCAATGAAAAGCAAACATTGGAGAGAAGCTATGCACACTGAAATGAGAGCATTGATGAGAAATGAGACTTGGGTGAAAGGAAAGCTACCCGAAGGAGTAAAGGCTGTGGGGTGTAGATGGGTGTTCACGATCAAACGAAGGCCAGATGGATCGATTGATCGATATAAAGCTCGACTAGTGGCTAAGGGATATACCCAAACCTATGGAGTCGATTATGCCGAGACTTTCTCCCCAGTGGCAAAAATTAATACCGTACGAGTGCTATTCTCAATTGCGGCCAACAGAGACTGGCCCCTCCACCAGTTTGATGTCACAAATGCTTTCCTACACGGTGAGCTGCCAAAACCAGTGTTTATGGTCCCTCCTCCAAGGTTCACTGAAGAGTTTCGAAATGGAGAAGTATGCCAGTTGAAAAGAACGTTGTATGGACTAAAGCAGTCCCCGAGGGCGTGGTTCGGCAGATTTACAGAGGTGATGAAAAAATATGGGTACAAGCAGAGCAACTCGGATCATACACTATTTCTCAAGAATGATGGAAGAATTACGTGTCTCATCATTTATGTCGACGACATGATTATTACAGGGGATGATGAGGAGGAGATAGGCGAATTGAGGAAGAACTTGTTCACAGAGTTCGAGATGAAGGACCTAGGTCTCCTCAAGTACTTCTTGGGCATTGAAGTCCTAAGGTCGAACCGGGGAATCTTCATAAACCAGAAAAAGTACGTGCTCGATTTACTTGCGGAAGTTGGAATGATAGACTGCAAGCCAGTCGACACCCCAATGGTGCAGAATCATGAATTGCAAATCCGTGAGGGAGGGAAACTTACCGACAGGGGGAGATATCAGCGTTTGGTAGGTAAACTGATCTATCTTTCACACACTCGTCCAGACATAGCATATGTTGTGGGTGTGGTCAGCCAGTTTATGCACTCACCGCAGGAGGATCATTGGGAAGCAGCCATAAGAATTGTCAGGTACTTGAAAGGAACGACAGACCATGGAGTGCTATTTGAGAAGCACGGTCACTTGGAGGTACATGGGTTTACTGATGCAGATTGGGCAGGGAACCCGAATGATAGAAAATCAACTGCCGGGTACTTCACCTTTGTAGGGGGAATCTTGTCACTTGGCGAAGCAAGAAACAGAAGGTGGTCGCTTTATCAAGTACAGAAGCGGAGTTTCGTGGCATAAAAAGTGGCCTCACAGAAGTATTGTGGTTAAAGAGACTCATGACAGAACTTGGTCTCTACTCATCACAGCCTTGCAGGTTGTTTTGTGACAACAAAGCTGCAATCAGTATTTCAGAAAACCCAGTTCAGCATGATAGAACTAAGCATGTGGAAGTAGACCGACACTTTATAAAAGATAACATCGAAGCCAAAATTGTCGAACTGCCATTTGTCAAGTCCGAGGACCAGTTGGCTGACATATTGACAAAGGCCGTGAATGCAAAGATATTCAGAGAAGTATTAGGCAAGTTAAGTGTTGGAAATCCCCTCACTTAACTTGAGGGGGAGTGTTAGAAGATACCGAAGATTTGGGCAGAAGATTGGGAGAATAATTTGCTATGATTTGATTGTAATTTGTTACCTAAGGTAGATGGGATCCCTATAATCAAGGATTACCATATAGGAATATATTCTATGCCTACAAATATTGTATCAAACGTTGTAATTATCATTCAGTAAATAAACCAAAAATCTTCTCCCTATTATTTCTTTAGGTGAGTTAAGTAAAGACAGAATAAATTGGAAAATGAAAAAGGTAGAGAGACGAAGAGAGAAAAAAGTAAAAGAGAGTAAAGTAGGTGTAGAAAAATGTGTTGACTTTAACTAAAAAGGGAAATTACTCTATTACTATGTAACTTGACTCTATTAATATGGAACGGGTCAATTTCAGAAAAAACTTACGGCAAGGATGCTACAGCTGTCATCCACTCCAGGGAAAATATAATTAAGAAATAGTACATGGGATTTTCTTTCGACCTTAATATAGTACTTCTAGTTCAATGGGATATTTACCTACAAAAGCTAAGGATATCCACTTGTTCACAGACTGACTCAATTATGAATGGATATTGGATACACCTTTTCAAGATCTAATTGCAAAGAATAAATGCTACACTTAAAAAATATATTGGTGCCTGACGATATAAATCAAGCCCAATTAAGTAAAGTAGTGTATTAGATTTGATGAGAAATAATATTTAAAATGATTAACCTATATGATGCAAAGTACTGCTTTTGAATAAAAAAGAAGCTTACTTAAAGAATATTTAAAAGAGTGTGTTCCCAGAAAAGAAGATTATGATGAATAGTAGAATCAGAAAGATGCACACAATACCTAGACCATCTAGCTTTATCCTCTAATAGCTGTCCTACCTTCTTCTTCCACAAAACGCTGACAAATCTTTTCAACATCCGTTAAATACACGTTCCCTCCGATACTGACAGGCAAGAGGAACGAAAAGGTCGATCTACTCTTTCCATGCAAGTAGCGTTAAGGTAATCCATAATAGGAATAGCTCAGCAATAGTTCAACCATAGTCAAGCCACAAACTCCTCCTGTCACATTATCAATACTAAAAATCCTCCTGCCACATCATCAAAACAACCAAATAGCCCAGCCATAGCCTAGTCACATCACTCAAAATTATATAAAACAAATAATTAACAATCACACAAAATACGGAATTAAATTTACGACACAGATACGAGAAAATTCAATAATATTATTACAAATTTTAAAAGTACATTAATTAAAAAAAATTACATAATTAAAAAAAGTACATTAATTAAAAAAAGTACATTAATTTTAAAAAATACATTAATTAAAAAAAATTACATAATTAAAAAAAACTAACGCCGTGCAGTCCTCCGCGCCCATAACTTTTCAATTAAATCTTTTTGAGTCGAATATGAGCCTCCGTTAGGCACATGTCGGCATGTGCTTAAAGGTGGCCGGCTTCATCGTGAGGTACCCCACTCCGTACGTTGGGGGAGGCCACGCCGTGGCTTGGACCGGCTTCATTATCGTCGTTGGTCCAACTAGTCAGTTGTAGACCTTCATCTTCGACAATCATGTTGTGCATGATAATACAGGCGTACATTATATCAGCAATGCAGTCGACATGCCACAAACGCGTTGGACCCCTAACTGCCGCCCATCGAGACTGGAGCACACCAAATGCGCGCTCCACGTCCTTGCGCGCCGAGCCTTCCTCTCATCTGATGCGCATCGGATCGTCTTCACAAAGACGGGTCACCTAGGGTATATCCCATCCGCCAAGTAGTAGCTCATATCATGCCGGTTGCCGTTGGCGACAAAACTGATGGTCGGACCGACACCTGGCACTGCTCGTTGAAAAGTGGAGACGAGTTGAGGACGTTAAGGTCGTTGTTCGAACCGGCTATCCCAAAATACGCATGCCAAATCCGCAGCCGGTAATCAGCTACGGCCTCGAGGATCATCGTGGGATTCTTTCCCTTGTAGCCGGTCGTGTAGAATCGTGGGATTCTTCCAAAACCGATGCAAGGTATCTTCAAGTTTTGATCAAATGCGTCAATTTCAAGGTTTTGGTGGTAGAGATATAAATTATAATGATTGAATAAATACCAGAATATTTGGACTTTTTTGGATCTTTATTCATAATGACTCCACCCTGTTCATAGATGAAACAAGTCATGCAAGTTGCAAATCAACAAACTAATGTTTCTATGCATTACCACAATAAAGTGCCATACCTGGAAGAAGCTTTTCATGATTTGCAACACAAAGAAACAAAGAGAGATGATTGCAGACATCACAGCCTTGTGGAAAAATCAAAATATTCCTATCAACCAAATTTCACAAACTCTATTAATTTTGAGCAGCAGGTTGCACTTACTATTTCATTGTTTTACATATGAAGTGTGCATCACAAGAAGCCCATTGCATATTTGCATTACATGAAACTGGCAGAAAATAAGTTGTTTTAGAGGGAAGGCATAATAGATTGATTAGTTTGCAGATCAGCATCCCCAAGTGGATAGTAAATGACTAGGAATCATGCAAACTAAATGGGTTGATCAAGCAAAGTATAAGGTTATTTACTTAGGACCAAGTTGATTCAATTTAATATTTTGAGTGAATATTTACTAATTTAATTTTGAAGCAGCATTACAACGATCAAGCCATAATCAAATACTCATTATAGAAACATTGAATACACTGGCAAATGAAGCTTTTGATGATGCAATCAATCAGAAATATAAGAATTAGAGTAATCAAACAAATAAATTACAACGATCAAACCAAAATTACAACGACTAGTTCCAGTCCATAATATCCTCATAAAGTCCAGAAAAACAGATCAGATTAGGCAAGTCTCAATAAATCCTAATTAGGCAAGAAGAATCGATAAAATCATCCCAAACAATATCCATTTTTGAAGACACTAGTGAATTTTACCAATCAATAAAATATGCAGCAGCAGCAGCAGAGGAAATAAATTCTTTATTACTCAATATTTATATAGGTCTGTTTGTATGTACGGAGAAGTATAGTTTTGGAATTTAGAGTAGGGTTTAACACTGATGTTATGCACAGCCAGCCCATCTATGACAATATGTCAAATGTCAGTATTTCTTGGATCTTATGTAAAAACATTATTCTTAATTATATTTGTGTTTCATAGTTTCACTAATTTATATGTCTATTGTTTTATTATAAAATTTGTGTATTATTCTTTAAGGCCATGTTTGGTTGCCAGAATTCTGTCTGGGAAAGTAATCTGATTCCTTAAATTTTAAATTCCTGTGTTTGTTTCCGTTTTTAATCAAACTGGGAAAGTAATCAAAATCCTGAAACAAGGAAAGTTAGTACAATTTTTCAGGATTCTGAATCCTAACTTTTCTTAGGTATTCTTTTTCCCAGTTGTAGGATTCTTACATATTTAATGCAATATAATACAATTTATTATTATTATTATTATTATTATTATTATTATTATTATTATCATCATCATCATCATCATCATCATCATCATCATCATCATCATCATCATCATCATTATTATTATTATTATTATTATTATTATTATTATTATTATTATTATTATTATTATTATTATTTATTAGAATATTTTAAAAATAATTTAAAAGTATAAACCATACTTAATTTCAGGATAATAAATAACTATAATTTAAATTATCATAATTATAACTATATTATTAATATTTATTTTTATTTTTATTATCATATTAATAATAATAATTTATTAAATACTTAAATATAATTATAATAATATAATAATTATTAATTTATAAATTAGTAATTAACAATAAACTTGTAGTGAAATTTTAAATTATAAAATTTATTCAATTAAAAATTATGTAAATATAATGATAATAATAATAATAATCTTATTTATTATTATATTATTATATATTATGATGTATAATCCATATTTAGACTATCCATCGTAATAATAAATAAAATAAGATAATTATTATAATTTGTAATTAATAATTTATTAAATAATATGTATTATTATTTTTTATAAATAAAAAATGATAAGTATATTTTTAGTTTAGTGTTTAAATCAAATATATACTTTCAAATCTTGATATTTTCCAAACACGGGAAAGTAAAGTTATTAGAAATCATATTCCCGGGAATTATTTTCCCAGGAATCATTTTCCTTGCCAACTTTACTTTCCCGCCAACCAAACATGGCCTAACAGTATTTTGTTTAATTTATCAATAGGAGTAGTATTTAATCTATTAATAATCATAATATCATTATATGTTTCGTCTGTGCATTGCACAAGTGGTGATATGAAGAAATTTAGCGTTATTAATAATATTTCTTTCATTCCATAGTAGTAGAGTCATTTTGTCATTTTAGTACGTTCCATAGTAGATGAGTCATTTCCTTTTTTTAGTAAAAGTCAACACTTTCCCTCTCTCTTACTGTATTCCCTCTACTTTTTCCTCTCTTCTACTTTATTATCCTTTCGTTTAATACATTATACACCTTTTTCTTCATCTCCGTGCCGAAAAGAAATGCATCCACTACTATAAAATGAAGGGAGTATCTAATGAAAGCATCTCGAATAGATGAGGTAACTAAGAAGTAAAGTGTAACTAAGAAGTAAAGAAAATAATTAATAATATTTACATCTTCTTAAATACGTGTTCTCCAATAGAAAGAGCCGTTATAACCTGAATTTATCTTTTTCCTCCTGATGCTCTGACTAGAGACTGACCTTGACTTTTATGGAATACATATCTAATTTAATGCACTACTCCCTCCGTCCCATAAAAGATGTCATACTTGTAGGACGACAAAAGATTTTAGGAATTTTTGTTTTGTGTGTTAAATGGAGAGAGAAAATATAATTTTTATATTTATGTGAAAGAGAACTTTTTCCAAAAATAGAAATGTGATATCTTTTGTTAGACAAACTAAAAAGGAAAGTGTGACATCTATTATATGACGGAGGGAGTATAATAATATTAAATTTTAGTGTTATTTATAATACTTACATGTACTCATTTAACTATTATAAATGTCATCAGCCACAATATTAATACTCATTCCGTCCCACAAGAGTATGAACTATTGGTTTGGTATAGGTTTTAATTACTCCCTCCGTTCCAAAAATGACACACTTTCCTTTTTACTTTGTCCCAACCAAGATGACACATTTATATTTTTGGTAACTTTCTCTCTCCAATTAACCACATTAACCAACAACTCATAAAATCTCGTGCCGACTATGAAATGTATCATTTTAGTCGGGACGGAGGGAGTATAATTGATAAAGTAACAGAGATAAAAAGAAATACTAGTAATTGAGTATAGTTAGTTGATAATGGGTCCCACCTCATTGAGAGAAGACTTTTCGAAATTAGAAAGTGTATACTCTTACAGCATTAGCAGTGGTGATTGATCGCAAGGGCCGAGCGATCAGCCACCACATAGACCCTCAAAGATCACCATTGTGGAGAGAGGGCCTATTTCCATGCCCCATCGCCTCCGCATCAGAGCCGCTGCATCGCCTGAGCCGAAGCTCATATCGGCCCTGAGATGGGCCTCCATTGCGGGGGCTCGGGCCGATGATGGAGCCGATATCCCCTTTTCTTATTTTTTTTAAAATGTAATTCAATTTTTAATCTACTATATATACATCATTCCCCATCAATTCACATTCATCTCTTTCCAATCTTAATTTCAAATCTATTACTTCTTTCTACGGTGATATGGACTTCAGCAACGAGTTGCCTGACATGAAGAGGAAGAAGGAGATAGTCGGGCAGACGTCTAAGGCTGGGCGGATGAGGAGTACTTACTCAATAGAGGAGTCAATTGTTCTTGCTCATTGTTGGATAGAGATCTCTGAGGACCCGATTGTTTCCAACAATCGCGAGGGCGGTTTCTGGGGGCGTATCATGAAAAGATAAGCAAGTAAAGCCACAGGGGCCTCGACACACCAGCCCGACGATCTACGCAAGCATTGGAAACGCATGGTGTAAGAGTGTGCTAAATTTCACGATTTCTACAATGGTGAAAGCTCACTTCTCTTCTCGCTCCATCTTCTCTTTTCTTCTTATCGTTGTGGATTGCTCAAGTTATATTGTGAAACTGATCCAGCTGGCCAAATGTGTGCCTTCTACCTGCGAATGCCGGTGAATAGGTCCAGTGGAGATTCAGACTGATCAACTTGACTTGATCCGGCTTGAGTGAGATGAATAGAGGAGCTCAGAAGCGTTTCAAAACCTTAACCTACAATACTATTAACTAGTATAGGGAAGTAAGGATCGATCCCACAGAGACGATGTGTTTTACATTTGTTGCGGACACGAATGGGAATGGCTGCGGCCACGCTTTCTAGTGGGTTAAGTTATACTACTTGACTTGAGAGACTAAACTAACTAAACTGATCCATTCGCTAAAACTTAAACTAAAATCTACTTGATCAACTCATGCTGAACTTTCCTGAAATGGACAAACAGAATAAAGTGACGACTGTCAGTCTACTGCAAAACGTACAATAAAGTAAAACTTTTCTATCAATTTCATCTTCTTCATGAAATCAACATGAAAAACATAGCAAAATCAGATATGAACAATTACGCACACGAGACAATCATAACAACTTGTAAATTTAAATCTACTCCTAAAAACTAAATTGCACCTACGTAAATAAAAAAACTAACCCATGATCATGCAGAAATCACAAATCAGCTATCCGATCTAAACACCCTAAAACAGCTTATCCATAATTTTCTTCACAACTAGACGAAAACATAAATCGAAAGCTCAGATCCAACCAATTCAAACCGTAACAAACATTTGAGCTAAGATATGCATCATAAATCAAAAATCAAAAGTAGATCAGAGAATTCAAGCATGGGAAATAGAACATCTCAACAAAAATTTAAAATCATAACACTAAATTTACTGAATCTAAACATCAAGAGTCTGTCACATCAAGCATAAACTGAAAATAGACAAAACAAAACAGAAATTGTTCCATCGCCTCTTCTCGAAGCAGAATAGTAGAACCAAAGGATTAAAGTGATAAAAACCAACACAAAACCACTAATAGACTAAACTAAACAAAAACTAAGTGTGTATGCTACGGAAATCAGGAGTTTGGAGTATTAGGTGCCCCCATTTCAGCCCTATAAGAGAGCTGAAGTCTACTGAGTGTCACCAATTGGAAGTTGCCTCCTTCCTCCTTGTCTATTTTCATTTATAGGGAGACGTGAGGTCTTGATCCCTAGGGCAACTGTCCTTTGAAAAGTCTTCTTTACCCTTCGCCCGTGGGGATTTTTCTTGAGTGATGCTCAATCTTCTAATCGGGTGCTCCTGCTGCATGCCATTTGATCTAACTTGAGCCGTTTGCGCAGCAATTAGACTCCTTCTCTTGATCTGTTCGTCCGCCCAATTGATCAGTTCATTCTTTGAATATGGCGAACTTTCATACACACCTGGCTCAAAATTAGACGTTAGATTACAGAATTTGGTGTAGTTTTATCACAGAACACATGCGTGAAACGAGCCTCATTAAACGGCAATGCGAGAGGGTTCAAGTACTGGGAAATATATCTGCAACTGAAGGATTGCCCCAAATTCATAGGGTTAATGGGTCGTGTCGGGGAGGACGAGCCGGAACCCGAGTGCGTCTGAGGCTATGCTTCCGTTGCTTTTTATGTTTTCCATCTTTATCTTAATTTTTTTTGTTTTTTAAATGTAGGATTTTTATTTATGTTTTATTTTGTTTTTAAATGAAATTTATTCTTTGTCTTGTCTTTTAATTACACAAATAATTAAAAGTGAAAAACATTAGAAATAATGATGATGTGGAAATTAGATGGGTTCTGAGATAGACTCTAAGATATGCTCTCATTGCAGGGAGATAGACTCGAGGATGAGCCTGCTGACGTCGCAAGAGAAAATGAAGATGGGCTCCGGAGAAGGGTCACCACTGCTAATGCTCTTATGGAACGGACTAAAAGTAAAATAATGCATACTCTTATGTGACGGAGGGAGTAATACATGATTATGTATTCATTCTCATCGTGGATTTTCTCAATTGGTTAGTTGTGAAATGATTTTTGATTGCATACCAAATAATGTCATCAATTCACATTGAATATTGCTATATAATTCTCAATTTAATTACACGATGCTATAAAATAAAACTCCCTTCGTCCTTAAAGAATATGCATTTTGGGTTCAGCACGAATTTTAATACAAAATTGGTAAAGTAGAATAGAGGTAGAGAGAAAAAGTAAATAAATTATTGTTAGTGGAGAATGTGTCACATCTCATTAGAGAGAAGAATTCCAAAATTTAAAAGTGTATATTCTTGTGGGACAGACTAAAAATGAAAGTATGCATATTCTTGTGGAACGGAGGAAGTACTTACTAATAATATATAATTATATAGTCATTTGATTATTGTAAGTGTAGTCAGTTGTAGCATCACGATCTACCCATTTAAACGTCGGTATTTATAAAATATTAAACTTTTTTTACATTTTTAAAATGTTAAACTTTTTATACCTCTAAAATAAAATATTATCAGTTAATAATCTTATAGTAATTTAAAAAAGAAAAAGTAAATCTAATAAAAAGTCCATTGCAAAAATGAAATGCAACACCCGCCCTATTTGAACCATAGTCGATCCAATATTGCCTTGCATTAGTTGTTATTTCTTGTTTGTTCGGGTTTTAAAAAGTGTGCAATCTCGATAATCATAAAGAAGACGTTTAATAGTTTTGCCAAATAAAAGAAAAATATATAAGTTCGTTTAACACAAGTTCAAATAGAATTTTGCAAAGTCCTATGCTATTACAATTTGAATATCGAGAATATAGCAAAAAGAGGAGACACGCCCCGAGTCTCGGCAGTTGTGCACATCCCGGACCCCCACCTTCATTTTGTGCTCCTATCGATTACTACACCGCGTGCATAACCTACAAAAGAGAGATATATATTAGTCCCATCACCATCACATCATTCAAATCAAGACTAGACATTTGACAAATTCGCATCTCATAAGCACGTTCCCCAAACGACAGTGCACGTTCTCCGAACGACGGTTGTACTTGTGAGCCGTCATTTTAGATGACGAGACATAAGATTATTCCAAAAATGGTAGAGTGAATGATGGGTGTGACAACCTACCCCTTTTGGCAAAAAATCATTAACTCTTGGACAACACTTTGCTCTCATGAATTATGAGATTAAGCATGTAAAATCATGCACCCTCTTTGCCTATTAATACGCCACCATAGACGTCACCACGGTTCGGGAACCGGCGGTTCACGATTCGGAACCGTCGGTTCCGGTTCAAGATTTTCTTGAACCTGAACCGGCCCGTCGTAGCTTGGACTGTTCCGATTCCTGAACCGTGAACCGGCGGTTCACGTCAAGGTCCGGAACCGCCGGTTCCGGGCCGGTTCGGTGGTTCATGTTTATTTTTTTTTTGTTAAAATTGTAATTCAAGTAAAAAATGTAAATATACTTGCATAAATAAAATTAGAATAATGCGATGTACAAATGCAATTTTATTGATACAAATTTCAACTATATTACAAATTACAACTTTAAAATTATAAATTACAACTTAAAATTTATAACAAAAGACTTAAAGTCTTGATTACAATTTACAAATTACATATTCGAAATAAATGGGAGAAAAGGGAAATAAAGGAAAAGGACTTGAGCTCAACTTAAATTTAAAATTTAAGTTGAGATGCCTACGTATCCTCAATGCTCAATTGCATTTTGGAATCAAAGTCCACGTAGTTCTCTTACCTTGCTTACCTATTTGGCTTGATCGGAGGAATTGACCTACTCTTCGTCGGGGAAGTAGTCTTGGTCGGGTTGTACTACTTGATTGTCCCAATCCGGTTCTTGGTCTCTAATTTCGGCGGAGCACCAATCATCAAGTAACATGGTGGCTTCCATGTGTTTGCTCGGTGAGTCTACTTCTTCTGTCGTCCAAGACGTTGCCTCCAACACTAAAGGCGGACTCGACGGCGACAGTGGAAGCCGAAACCGAAAAGATCTCCTTGGCCATTGATGCAAGGATGAGAAAATCTTTCTCGTGTGATCCCCACCAATCTAGGACGTTGATTTGCTGGGGAACGGGACCTCCTTCTTTATCATTGAAAGAAAAGTGTGAGTCAAAATATAAATCTAACTCACTTGCCAAATTTGTCATCCGTTGATGTAGCCGTATAGGTCCGCCAATTGGGATTGGGCGTCGGGGTCATCAACTTGGAAGAAGCCAAAGTTATGTGTTTGACGGGGGGTCTAGGTCTCACTTGGTGGGTACTGTTGTACTTGGCTTCGTAATCGTGAAAGAGAGCCCGCAAGTCGAACTCAAAACTTCTTTGCAGGGTTGAGAGGTGGGGGAGGGGGTTTATTTGGAATGTTTGGGCTAGATTTATGTTGTTGTCGTCGTCCTCGTCATTCGATTGCAAAGCTCGGAGTGGTTCAAGATCAATAGAAGCCAAATTGTTTGTAATAAAATTCTAAAATTTTTAAAGTACCAACTAGTCTCCATTTTGGATCCAAAACTTTTGCAAGCAAAAAAATCGTTAGGATCTCATTGAAATACTTAAGCCATTTTTCAATCATATAATATAAAACACACATTAATTCAGGATTATTTACGGAATTTTTCATTGCAATTTTAAAACCAAGTGATATATACATGCAATGTTCTAAAACACGAACGGATGTGCAATAATACACACCCGATAACTCAACGGTGGCATTTCTAAAACCTTTGAATATTTTAAATAAACTCATGCTTTGATCCCAACAAGAAGAGGTTAGATATAAATCATCTACAGGGAAAGTTCTATAAAAATCAACCAAATATTCGATATGATCTAATGTAGAATGCAACATATCATATGTAGAGTTCCATCTAGTAGACACATCTAAGTAAAAGTTGTGTACCTTATTTTCTTCGAATGACAATACTTCTTTCACGCCTTGCCAATATGAGGCTTCCAGTGGATCAAGGATACAACTGTTGTAATATGTTGAATATGTCTTTGCCATAAAGACAACATATTGTACACATAAATTTAAAATATGACATATACATCTATGGTGAAAATACTTACCACTTATCACCAGGGAGCAAGCCGTAATTAATTCGGGTATACTTGTAGTGTTATCAGTTGCGTTATCAAAACCAACCGAAAATATTTTGTTGCATAAATCATAATCATTCAAAACTTGAATAATTAAAGATGCAATTGCTTGTGCGGTGTGTGGTGTTGGAAATTGTCTAAACCCAATTAAACGTTTATTTAAAGTCTAACTATTATCTATAAAATGACATGAAATTCCCATGTAAGAATTTCTATGGTAAGAATCCGTTCACACATCAGAGCAAATATTAACTTTGTGTCTCAAGGTAGATAAAAATTTTCCTACTTCTCTTTTTTATCAAAAAACTGCCGGTTGTTAGATCTTTGAGCAGTTGAGGGGGAAATTCTTTTTGTAGCAACATTAAATGCGGTTTGCATAGTAACTTCATATTTTTTGTCATTAAAAAAATTAAACGGCAAATTCTTCATTGCCGCCCATCTTACCATAGCATCGATAATATTTTTGGGATCATATTTAAATAGAGGCGTACCTGTTTGAGACGTTGAGCCGGCAAGGAAGTTTATTTGGCTTTGGGACTTAGTATGCCCATATTCCACAGGATGTTTTACCTTCAAATGGCGATGGAGAGTACCATATCCCCCCGGTTCCAAATGGATAGACTTTCTCGCAATAGTTACAATATGATTTGAACTCATTTGTGTCTATGGTAGTGGTCAGATCATTAGGATTGGAAATTACCACCGGGACCTTCTTGTAATGTTTGGTGAAAATATCGGATTTCAATTTTGGAGGCATCTTCTTCTTTTGTCGTCCTGAAGGAGGAGGAGCATCGGCCTTCTCATCATTTTCGGGAACTTAGCCACCCCTAGAAGGGGGGAATTGATGCGATCAATCATCGCCTTCGTCCGATGATAGATTCACATCGTATTCAAAATGCGAAGCCGAATGTGAATGCCCCCCTTTTTGGTCGGCGAGGGCAAGTAACAAGGCTGCATTTCGATCTTCTTCCTCCTACGAAAATTATACAATTAAGTAAAAACACTAACAAAAATAAAACACATAGACACATAGATGTTAAAAAATGAAATTATGAATTTAATAAAAAAGAATTTAAAAAAATAAAAACATATTAGAACTTACTTGCGCTCGAAGAGCGGCTTGCCTTCCCACCTCCTCCATAACTTGTGCTCTAGTAGGGGCACGTCGACGACGAGTATCACTTTGATCTTGGGCAATACCCTTGCCCCGATCACCACCACGACGAGATGAAGACATGATATTGATGGAAATTGAAAGTGGAGAATAGAGAGTAGTGTGATTGTGTGAATATGATAACGTAAACAACGTGAGTAAATTATGAGCGCAAATAACGTAAACAACTTGAGCAATTAGACAGAATGAGGATAGAGAATAGAGAAATTGAGATTGAGAAGAGAAAGACTTGTTAACACAAGAATGGGGTGAGTAGAAATGAAGAGAAAGGGGGTATTTATAGGGGGAAAATGTGATTAAATTAAATAAAAAAAATTCAAAAATTCAAATTTTTGAAAAACCGGCGGAACTTCCGGTTTACCTCCGGAACCGGCAGTTTTTTGGACGGAACCGCCGGTTTCGTCAACGGTTTCTGACGAAAACCGGCGGTTCCGCTGACGGTTTCTGAAAAGGCTAGTGTGTAGGTCGGGAATAGGCCTGAAAAGCTGCCGGAACCGCCGAACCGCCGGTTCAGAACCGGCGTTTCCGACGAAACCGGCGGTTCAAAACTGGCGGTTACGGTTTGCAAATAATTAGAACCTGAACCGGCCCGGGGGAACCGGCGGTTCCGGTCACGGTTCGAACTGCCGGTGACTATTCCGGGCCGGTTCGTCCAGTTCGGTTCGGTTTGGGGACGTCGGTCCACCACCTCCATTCATCTTTCTTTTGTTCCTCCAAGCAAAATCGTCAACACATTCATATCATTAGACAAGAGAGCAAGTAAGATTCAAATGTCGAGTTCAAGTAGAAGAAGTAGAAGAAGTAGAGGATATTAAAAGAAACGGCATGATCAAGCTCTCTCACCATCACCCTTTACTCCACTCTCAACATGTGAATATATTAATCTCATAATCTGTCAAATAGATCTTATGCATGATTTATTTATTTTGTACAAGTCTTCCGTTGTGCAAGGGGATTCAAACCCCAGCCCCAGCAATGTCATGGGCTAGTTAAACAAAAAACAATAATATATCCGTCCATGAAAAGTAGTCTTATTTTAACATTTATAAATATTAAAAAATAGTCAAATTTTTAAAAATAGAAAGTTTTCCTTTCATACATTTTCCACTTTTTCTCTAGCTCTCTCATACTTTATCCATTTTTTCTCTATATCTCTCACTTTACCTATTTTTTCTCTTCATCTCTCTTACTTTACTAATTTCTCATTAAAACTCATGTCGTCCACCGAACGGATAGAGTATTTCGAATAAGAATAACCCCTAATACACATATAACAGTAATATACACTCAATTACGATTGAGTTATTTAGTTTGGTATGGGATTGTCGCGTAGGAAATCGAAAGAATTATAGGATTACTAATAGCGTGTATATTAATTCAAGAAGATATGGATCAAAGATAAAGATATTATCTAGCCCCACCGTATTTAAGTTTTCAGAGTCGGCATGAGCAAAATATATCGCAAACTAGGCAAAAGAGGGATTAATATATTCATGTTGCATTGCATAACATAATCCAAAAAACAGCGCTTTGAAAATACAAAAGTGCAGAAACAAAACCAAAACGTAAATCTAAATCCAGTATAATTCTGCTGATTAAGTTAATAATCATATTAGTACTATAATCATAAGTTAATAATCATATTAAGTTAATTTAAGTATTCAAATCCGACTAAATGAATCATATTAGTACTATAATTCTGCTGATTAAGTTAATCAACAATTTGTACTATATTAAGTTAATAATCCGACTAAATGAATCATATTAGTACTTCCTAATCTCCGCGTAGGCTTCGCCGCTCCACTCCTTCCCCAATTCCTCCGCCGTCTGCAGCGGTGCAGACAGCCGCCACCTCCTCTACGAGGAGGCCCGGCGCGCCTCCGTTGCCGTAGCGGCTACCCCTCAAATCTCTCACGGTGAATCTCTTTATCAAAACATACACAGTATCTTTTTCACATTTAAAAGTAGGATCTCTTTCTTAAAACTCGACCGCCATCAAACATAAAATATATTTAGCCATAAAAAAGAGATCAACAATAATCAACCCGAATTAGCAAGTTGAATTACGCCCATAATTCATTATGCAAAGTAAGCAATTTCATTCTTTAAAGCATTCGCTTGTTTTCACAACAATAATGAGACACAATATATGGAATAATTAAAATGGAAATTATCTATGATTGATTTAATCATATGACATACAATATGATTTAATCAAAATGAAATTTGTTAATCATCTTTAATCATTAAGATTGAAACTGAGCTGGATAATCATAAGTTATAATGTAAATTTGGCATGACATAAAAAACCAAGATGCATTGTCATGTGGCTAGTTTTCAAAAAAAGGCAACGGAACAAGAGATAAAATTAAACATGGTAACATGATAAGCGAACAATCGCTAAGTTGACACATACAGTAATAAACTAAATTACGACTGAGTTATTTAGTTTGGTACGGGATTGTCGCGTGGAATAAATCGAAAGAAATATAGAATTAACTGCAATTCCAAGTCTTTAATAAAACCAAATTACTTCATGCATGCATTTTGCCCTGAACTTCCCCAGCATCACCAAGTATAACTGAGTCTTAACAAACCTGTTTCTTTTTTAGACTTTTTTTTATTATCAACTCCTCCTCTGGATATTTGCTCTATTTGCTGCCTCCTCTTCATGGATGAGTTCTTCTTGCTTCTTCAAGACAACATCCTCTTGGTATGCAACCTCAATTTTACTGTAACAGCAACAACAAGAGCAAACGATGATTAAACGAAACAGCAATACTACTTAAACATTACATAAAGTATGCAATAAAAAGTAGCAGAGGAATTGCAAACTAGTCATAGGGAAAGTATAAAGTAATGAAGGAGTAAACAATCTACTTTGAGAATAAAAAAAGTAAACACCAGCAGGAAAATGGCGAACTTTTTACTCGGTGCAGGAAAAAATTCT
Source organism: Salvia splendens (assembly GCF_004379255.2). Classification (NCBI taxonomy): domain Eukaryota; kingdom Viridiplantae; phylum Streptophyta; class Magnoliopsida; order Lamiales; family Lamiaceae; genus Salvia; species Salvia splendens. The sequence continues at coordinate 20,939,929 of NC_056048.1, forward strand.
TAAAGAGTAAACTATCCATTTAAAACCTCCAATATTCCTCCACCACATTCTTCTTACAAATAAAAGGCAGGTATATGCAGCGGTAATATGAAGAAATTAACAGCTTCTCTCAAGTCTCAAGTCAAGTTGTTGAAAAGACAAATCATTGTGTTAAAATCTACTCAAGCATATAGCTTCAACAAAATATCAGATGTTTTTAGAGCCATAAGCTCCTAAACTTATGTGCAATCATAATCAAGTTGTTTACCTGAATATGTGGTTAAAGACAAATATCTCAATAGTTTTGCGACCCAATTCAGTAAGTCTCCTCTCATTACGTTCAATAGAATCTTTTTTGAAGTCCTCTCCTACAGTCCCATCCTAAAACAACAGAATCCAAAATGGAGTAAGAAATTGTAATAAAAAGAGGTCGCGGAAGATATAAATCCAAACAATTCAAAACCAAATGGAAGGAGAAAAAAAAGTTATCAACAAAAATAATTGACGGGATCATGGATGGTGGTCATAAAATTGATGTTCCCAACATTCAGAATAGTAGCAGCTATAAATCATGCAACTCACTGAAACAAATTAAGAAATGGCTCCGGAAGCACAAAGAGTTGGACAATAAAAACCATACCATATCATTTGGAGGTAAAGGTTCCATAGCAGCCCGCTCGAGCAATAGCAATACATCGTCAACCAAAATGAATGTATCTTTCTCCATGCCAACTATAGGAATAGGTAAGTCTTCTGCCTCTAAATACTTGCCCTTGCTCATCTTATCCTTATTCTGACCTTCAAGAGCTTTCAAACCACTATACAAAGTATCCATCACAAGTGTAGATGTCACCTCCTTTTCTATGAAAAATTGCTTCACAACAACTTTCATAATGGACTCTGACTTCTCTCGTGACATACGGTGTCGAGAACTTTGGTCCATGCCCAACCAGAAAGCACAGAAACTGAAAATTGATGGGAAAATGTAAAAACTTAGCTGGTATCGCACCACTGGATAGTGATCAAGTGAAAAGAAAATAGCTCGCAGAAATTTTCAAATTTAGGAACAAAATATGAGATATCAATTTTAGAAAAAAATTATGGCAAGGATACTAAAGCTGTTATCCACTCTAGGGGAAATATAATTAAGAAATACATGGGATTTTTTTCGACCTTAATATAGTACTTCTAGTTCAATGGCCTTACAGGGATATTTACCTACAAAAGCTAAGGATATCCACTTGTTCTCGACAGCCAAATTTTCATTTGCATATTAGAATACATGTCATGCACAGACGACTCAATTTTCAAGCATCTACTTACAAACTACACTTAAAAAAATATGTTAGTGCCTAACGATATAAATCAAGCCCGATTAAGTAAAGTACTGTATTAGATTTGATGAGAAATAATATTTCAACCTACCATTCAACAAATCTACAATTCCATTATAGAATGATCAACATAAACGATGCAAAGTACTGCTTTTGAATAAAAAAGAAGCTTACTTAAAGAATATATAAAACAGTGTGTTCGTAGAAAAGAAAGTGATGATGAAAGAGTCAGAAACATGAACACAATACCTAGACCATCTAGCTTTATCCTCTAGTAGCTTTCCAAGTTTTGTCCTACGTTCTTCCACAAAAAGCCGAAAAATATGTGCAACGTTCGTTAAATACACTGTTATAAGTTCCCTCCGATACTGACAGTCAAGGGTCCGAAAAGGTCGATCTGCTCTTTCCCTGCAAGTAGCATTAAGGTTTACATTGGAAATGATTAACCAAGTTATGCTGGTAAGTTCAGGCCATTCACATATGCATGCAAGAAAAGAAGATAAAAGCAAGTAGCTAGTCATCAAATTCTTTACATAAGATAAATTTTATTTGAAAGCTTTTTTGAGTAATAACAAAATACTGGCTTTACACCATAATACCATATCCACTTCTATTGTATTCTTTGCACAAAGTCCAAAGTTTATTTGAAAACTTTTTGCAAAAAACAAAATACTAGCTTTACACGAAGAAAAAGATAACTGGAACTCCCTCCGTCCCGGCTAAGATGACACATTTCTTAGTCGGCACGGGATTTTAGGAGTTGTTGGTTAATGTGTTTACTTGGAAAGAGAAAAGGTGGGTGTAAGTATTAAATGGAGAGAGAAAGAGAGTTGAACATTTTAAGGAGAGAGAAAAAGTGGTTGGTTGTATTAATTAGAGAGAAAGTTGTTTTATTGCTTCCAAAAATAGAAATGTGTCATCTTATTTGTAACAAACTAAAAAGGAAAATGTGTCATCTTAGCTTGGACGGAGGGAGTAATATTTAACTTACAGATAAACCAAGAAGAAGGCAAGGCTGATTAGCTAGCCCATCATTAAACATCAAGCAAATCCAGCTTAATATAGACATCATAGTGTAGTGTGATAATATAGACATCATAGTGTAGTGTGACATTTATCAAAGGAAATGGTCACATGGATAGTGTAGTGTTATCATTTTCCAAATAGCCTGACTTTTTGAAGAAACTCAAATCATTGTGCTTTCAGAGGAGTAAAGTTCAAGAGACTGTCATATTAAGCATTCACACAAAAGCTCTCATTTAGAGACATGAATAGATCAACTTTCATCTCTTGATTTCTTACTAATCAAAAACTATAATGTAACAAATATTGAAAAATAAGATATGGATATTTTACCTGATAACCTGAACTTCAGCTTTAATTATCAAAGTATCAGCATCGATAAACCCATCCAGCACCTTTGATAGCTCCATAAATTTCTTCCATCCCCAGTCATGTTCCTTCTTCCAAAAACGATGCACCGTATCTTCAAGTTTCGATCAAATGCGTCAATTTCAAGGTTTTGGTGGTAGAGGTATAAATTATAAGAATTATATAAATACCAGAATATTTGGACTTTTTTGGATCTTTATTCACAATAGCAATTGTGAACTGGGCAAAATGACTCCACCCTGCTCATAGATGAAGTCATGAAACCGAGTCATGCAGGTTGCAAATAAACAAACTAATGTTTCTATGAATTACCACTGTAATGTGCCATACCTGGAAGAAGCTTGTCATGATTTGCAACACAAAGAAACAAAGAGAGGTGATTGCAGACATCACAGCCTCGTGGATAAATCAAAATATACCTATCAACCAAATTTCACAAAATCTATTAATTTTGAGCAGCAGGTTCAACACTTGACTATTTCATTGTTTTGCATATGCAGTGTGCACCACAAGAAGCCCATTGCATATTTGCATTACATGAAACTGACAGAAAATAAGTAAGTTTAGAAGGAAGGCATAATAGATTAGTTTGCAGATCAACATTCCTAAATGGATAGTAAATAAGTAAGTTTAGAAGGAAGGCATAATAGATTAGTTTGCAGATCAACATTCCTAAATGGATAGTAAATGACTAGGAATCATGCAAACCAAATGGTTGATCAAGCAAAGTATAAGGATATTTACTGAGGCCCAAGTTGATTCAATTTAATTTCTTTGAGTGAATATTTACTACTCCCTCCGTCCCACTATAAGTGAGGCGCGTCTTTTCGGCCGTTGTTTTGCGAAAATGATAGTAATAAATAGTTAGAGTGGAGAGAAAGTAATGTAAGTAAGAGAATAATGTAGATGAAATTCTCTTCTATATTATTCTCTTTCTTACTTTACTTTATCTCCACTTTAACTATTTATTATCATCTTTGTGAAATAACGGCAGAAAAGAAACGCCTCACTTATAGTGGGACAGTGGGTCATTTGAACTCCAAAAAGGACTTTAAAAGTAGATAAAGAAACACACAAAGAATCTGGATATACAGCTCCATAGTTAACTTATTATACCGAACCAGGCTAGAAGTCTATAAAGGACACCAACAAGTTTACTGAAATAAACAATGGTTCAGATGCCTCATAATGGATTAATATAATTCACGTTGCATAAAAATATTTTTATTTTGCATTAAAGGTTAAAATCAAACCTGGTCGACAAAATCAGCTTAAATAATAATCTCATAACAATGACTCTGAAGTCAACAGGTCAGATAATGCAGCTGATTGAGAATCTTTATGCACTGTAATGGCAGAAGGAAAATTGACACGAGACCATACCATTTGTAGCCTCCAACTTCAAATGCATTGCTACGAAGTTCTCTATTGTCGATTTGAGAAAATTTATCAATCTTCCATGTATACTTTCCATATAAGTCAGATGGCTTTGGTCCTGCAGCATAATGAGTGACAAAATAAATGTTGCAAGGTTAGACACTTTTTATTAAACAAATGAATGATAAAGATGATATCAGTATCCAAAAATCAAAAGTTCAATAGATTGCAGTTATAAACAGCTCAAATTGTGCGGCTTTAAAATCTAAATGGAATGCTGCATGCTTTTCAGCAGAGTAAAGGTCTCCTTCGATCCCTAAGCTGAATCAAATGAACAGACTTTGGAAACGAACATAGAGATGTTGCAGACAGATATCGAACAGAATTTGCAATATTCAACCAATATCATGCATTTCCTATGCATCAATTGCCATGAGCACACAAAAAAGATGACGAATTAAGGTTGCTAAGAAATATACAACAGAAAAAAAATGGCACACCTCCATCATCGTCACTGTCCCAGTAAGGGGGCGAAGTTGATAGACTCCTATTTTCAACCTGCTCTAAAGACCTCAATTCAGCTAATGAACTTGCATCTCCAGCCATTTTCACACTTCCTCTGTTTCACCTGCTTTGGTTATATCAATTGACTAGTCACCAGATGATTATACATAATCAAGTACTCATTATAGAAACATTGAATACGCTGGAAATGAAGCTTTTGATAATCCAACCCATCTGACATATGAGAATTACAGTGATCGAACAAATAAATACAACGATCAAACCAAAATTACAACGACATAACAAATTCCAGTCGTTAATATCCTCATAAAGTCCAAAAAAACAGATCAGATTAGGCAAGTCTCAATAAACCCTAAATAAATCATCATAAACAATATCCATTGCTGAAAACACTAGCGAATTTTACCGATCAATTAAAAAAAGCAGCAGCAGAATAAGAGCAGCAGCGGAGGAAATAATTTTTTATTACTCCATATTTATATAGTTCTGTTTGTATGTCCGGAGCAGTATAGTTTTGGAATTTGGAGTAGGGTTTTAATTTATGTTTTGATCTGCCGTATGCCGTCGGCCCATCTATGTGTCATATCGGTATGTCTCAAATATGGATCTTAATTATTCTTAATTTTAATTGTTTTTCATAGTTTCACTAATTTATATCTGTTGCTTTATTATAAAATAAAACTTGTGTATTATTCTTTAATACTCCCTCAAGTTGGGACACTTCTTTTGAACACGGAGATTAAGAAATTGGGTTGAGTGAGTTATATGGAGTAATAAAATAAAATAGGAGAGAGGAAAAAAATATGAGGGATAAGAGAGAGTAAAGTAGGTATTTGAATAAACTAAGATTGATTACATGTTTAGTTTTTAGTTAAAAGGGGAAATGACTCAACTTTGTTGGTACATCCCAAAAGGAATGTGAATCGACTTAGTTGGGACAGAGGGAGTAGTATTTTGTTTAATTTTTATCAATAATATTTAATCTATTAATAATCATAATATAGTCATATATTTCATTTGTGCATCCCACGATTGGTGATATGAAAAAGTTTAGCGTTATTAATAATATCTAATAAAAGCATCTCCAATGTATGAAAAAACAGAGAAGTATAGGGTGGTAATTATATTTGCGTCTTCTTCATAAATAATTAAAATATATTATACCTTCTTAATTTTAAAGATATATATACGTTCTTAATTTACTTCTTTACTTTGGAGATGCTCTAATTAAGGATTGACCTTGGTTTTCGTGGAATAAAAGTCAAATTTATAATATTAAATTTAGTGTTATTAATAATACTGAATTATATACTCATTTTATTATAGTAAATGCCATCAGCCACATTATTAATACAAATTCCGTCCCACAAGACTACAAGAGTATGCACTATTGGTTGAGTATGGGTTTTAATTACAATTGATAAGTAATATATATATAAAGAAAAGTAATTAAAGTATCATTAGTAGATAATGATATCATCTCATTATATATAAAAGACTTTCTGAAACTATAAAAGATTTACTCTTATGAAACAGACTAAAAATGAAATAGTACATACTCTTGTTGTGGGGAGAAGTACTCTTGTTGTGGGGAGAAGGGAGTAATACTAATACCTAATTATGTATTCATTCTTATCGTGGATTTTTTCAATTCATTGTTAGTTGTGAAATGATTTTTGATTGTGTACTAAATAATGTCATCCAATTCACATTGAAATTTAATATTTCGATGCTATAACATAATGCTACTAAAATTCAAGGTACTAATAATACATAACTATATAGTTATTTAATTATTATAAATGTCGTCAGTTGTACATTACGGCATGCCATTTAAGCATTTTTAAAATACACATCTTATGTTAAAACAGGTTAGCAATTTAATCTTATTTCGTAGCACACATAATATTAATAACACAACAAATTATTTGTATGGTAGATAATGTTAGGAATTCTTGTATTCATCTAATGAGCGCATCGGAAATTACAGACAAGAATAACAGATCTAGATTCATAATTATATTGTAAGTTGAGCAGGTAAAACACAACGGAACTAAATCTTACTTGTTGTGTTGTTTTCTTCTACGATTGAATCCTGCAAGTTGAATCCACTACTATCGAGGTCCACGTACAATCCAATCCGATGCAGGAACTATCCCGGTACAATTGCTCCGTAGAAGAAAGCTAGGAATTCTCTCTACAAAGCTTTACGTATTTTCTCTCGAATGTTACGCTATTTCTCCTCTTCCACAATGGAGAATAAATAACCATTATATAGATAAAGAGACATTAGGGTTTCATGATTGTTGGGCTTATGGACTATTATAATTGTAGCCCAACTATAATTATTTAATCCATATAAATCTAATTCTAGACCATATCCTTTCAATCTCCCACTTGGACTATCATTAGATATAATACGCAGTTCCAACTTTGTACACTTGAGCGGATCAAAATACACATATAGTGTGACCCTTTAGGCCCATTATCGACGATGATCTAATCGAAGTCTGCACAAAACTCCTAGACTGTGTTGGCAGCGTAGCTCGATATATGAAGGACGTTTACGTGAATTCGATAAACAAGCCTTTACACAAAGTTTATAGTAATATCCTTTCATTTCCGAACCACCCGATTGAGCCTAAGATTTGTCATGTGTCATCTAAATAGCTCAATCACTTTATCTCATCTTTATTAAATGACCCATTCGATCATATTCAAGTACTTTAATCGAATATATATTTGCATTGGCCAATGACTTAATGGTCAAGTAATATAGAGAATTTGAGTGTTCTCTCGAAATTCTAATCGAGGAATGAATCTCATTCTTGGCTCAACTACCATTTCCAATTATCTTATGATATACCCAATACAAGTCTATGTCTCAATCCTCCTTTGGGAGGCAAAGCGTTGGACAAGATCAAAGCACACCACTCAACAAAAAAAATGTGTAATGACCTCAGATCCAATGATTATTACATACTTCATGTACTAATAAACTGTAGACACTTAACAAAACAGTTTAATAGTAGGGTATACCAATACTCTCCAAAGTATACCATGTGTCCATCACGTGTATCTAATATCTCATAGTTGTGAGAACAACTACATTCTCGAAGAATGTGATGCAAATCTCATGCTAACCTATAACATATCATCAATATCTCAATCTTGATGATCATTGGTTAGGGCTATTTTAGAATTATAATATATCATTAATGTCTCACATCATTAAAGACAGTCATAATTCAAGGGAACAAATATTTAGAATAAATACAAACATTTTAAACAATTATTCCAATAAGTGCACAAAACCCATAAGAAATAAATTTTTACATAATGTGATCAAGTAATATTGTCTTAACACAAAATGTTTCTAAGACATATAAAACTGTGACTCCCACTGATTCAAAGCCATCTACCAACATGCTTAACACCTAAGCTCTCAAAGTGTTTGTTGTGTTTTGCTATACATAACGGTTTGGTGAAAGGATCAGCCAAAATTATCATCGGTGGGTACTCTTTCTAATTTTATGTCGCATCTTTCAATTATTTCTCTAATTAGATGATATCTTCTGGGAACATGTCTGTTCCTGTTCGTAGCTCTGAGTTCTTTTGCTTGCGCAACAGCACCAGTGTTGTCACACTACAAAGGTATTGCACTGTTGGCACTCGGAATGACACCCAGTTCTTTAACGAACTCTAACAAAGCAACAACTTCTTTGGCAGATTCAGATGCAGCAATATACTCGGCTTCGGTGGTGGAATCGGCAGTTGTACCTTGTTTGGAACTATTCCAACTCACTGCTCCTCCATTGAGGACAAAAACATATCCAGACTGAGACTTATAGTCGTCATGGTCTGTTTGGAAACTAGCATCAGTGTACCCAGTAACTGATAACTCTGGTTGTCCACCATAGACTAAGAAATATTCTCTAGTCTTTCTAAGGTAGTTAAGAATAGTCTTAACAGTTTTCCATTGTTCCTCACCGGGATTTTGTTGAAATCTGCATGTCATGTTAAGCGCATAAGCCACATCTGGCCTAGTAGAGATCATGGCATACATAATAGATCCTATAGCCGAAGCATACGCGATCCTTTTCATGTTGTCTATTTCTTTGTCATTAGAAGGACAATCCCTATTTGACAATACAATGCCATGTCCCATAGGAAGAAAACCTTTCTTACAATTCTCCATTGAGAAGCGCCTTAGCAACTTGTCTATATAAGTAGATTGTGATAATCCTAACATCCTATTTGGTCTATCTCGATAGATCTTAATTCCAATGATATAGGAAACATCATAAAGGAACTAGACAACCACTCTTTCACGGATTGCATCATGGAACGATCGCTTCCCATAAACAAGATGTTATCAACATATATGATAAGGAAGACAACGTTACCATTCTCGCGTTACTATAAACACATGGGTCCTCTTTGCTTCTGACAAAACCAAACGATTTGATTATTCTGTCAAAACAAATATTCCAACTCCTCGAAGCTTGCTTAAGTCCATAGATGGACTTCTTTAGCTTGCACACTGCATTCGGCCTTTCTTTCGATACAAAACCTTCAGGCTGTGTCATATAGACATCACCTTCTAATTCTCCATTGAGAAATGCGGTTTAGACATCCATTTGTCAAATGTTAAAATTATAGTATGCAGCAATTGCAATTAATATCCTAATGGACTTGATCTTAGCAACTGATGAAAAGGTTTCATCATAGTCAATGTCTTCGCGCTGACTATAACCCTTTGCCACTAACCTAGCCTTGTAGGTTTGTACTTTGCCATCTGCATCTCTCTCATTTTTGAAGATCCATTTGCAACCTATAGGGTAAACCCCATCTGGCAAGTCAACTAGTTCCCAGACTAAGTTGAAGTACATCGAGTCCATTTCAGATATCAAGGCTTCAAGCCACTTCTCTTAATCGGTGTCTGACACCACCTCGGTATAGGTCTTAGGCTCATCGTCATCTAAATCAACTTCATCATCATGGTTCTCAACCATTAGATTCAGTCTCTCAGGTGAACGACGAATCCTCCTAGGCCTATTGAGTTGGTTTTCTTCTGGCTCGAGCTGTTAATTCTGAATGTGAATAGGTTCAGGAATATCACTATGATCTTCTTGAAGTAGAGGTGATGCAACTATTGTATCATCTTGTCTTTGATGCATCTCATTGTCTTGAGGAGGTTCTTCGAGAGTCCCTCTAAGATCTCCTCTAATAGTAATTTCCCCTCCCAATAGATCATCAAAAACTCCCACTGAGTTATTGTTCAAACCATTTGACAATACCTAATTCTCAATGTTATCTTGTGGTTCTTGAATTTCTTCAAGATCTACAATGTTGTGACTTTGTTCATTTAAGACATAATTGTCTTCAAGAAACTTCACATTCCTAGAGATTATCACCTTGTGATCTCCAGGGCAGTAGAATTCATATCCTCTATTTTGTTTAGGATATCCCACAAAGTAACACTTCTCACTTTTAGATTCCAACTTATTAGTCATTTGTTTCTTAACAAAAGCTGGACAACCCCAGGTCCGCATATAGTTAAGACAAGGCTTCTTGACATACCATAACTCATATGGTGTTTTCTCAACTGATTTAGATGGAACTCTATTCAGAATGTAAATAGCAGTCAATAAAGCATGACCCCAGAGAAATAAAGGAACACTAGCTAAACTCATAATGGATCGAACCATATCTAATAATGTTCGGTTTCTCCTTTCAGATACTCCATTCATTTGTGGTGTACCAGGAGGTGTCCAGTCTGACTGAATTCCATGCGATTTCAAGTAATCAAGAAATTCTCGGCTCAAGTATTCCCCTCCTCGATCTGATCAAAGAGTTTTGATACTTTTCCCAAGTTGTTTCTCAACTTCATACTTAAACTCTTTAAATTTCTCAAATGTCTCAGATTTGTGTTTCATAAGATACACATATCCATACCTTGTCAAATCATCAGTGAAAGTAATGAAGTACGAATAACCACCTTTTGCTTGAGTTGGAAACGGTCCGCACACATCTGTGTGGATCAACTCTAGCACATTATTAGCACGTACCCCTTCCCCAGAAAGTGGCTTATTAGTCATCTTTCCTTTGAGACAGAATTCACAAGCACCATATGATTCAAAATCAAATGAATTTAGATAGTTTAACTTTCTCAATCTCGCTGTCCTTTTCTCATTGATATGACCAAGTCTACAATGCCAGAGATAAGTGGCATTATCCGTATTACATAGCTTAAGTCTTTTATTTTGCACATTGAGAATATTCCGTTTGCATTCAAGCATATATAATCCATTCTCTAAAGAGGCATTTCCATGAAACAATCCATTATTAGAAAACGAGCATATGTTGTTTGCAAAATGGAAGGAAAAACCTTCGATGTACAACATCGGAATGGAAATAATATTCTTTGAAATAACTGGAACAAAATAACAATTATGTAAATCTAGTCTATGTCCTGAGGGAAGATCTAATCTATAAGTTCCCACGCGTTCGGCAGCAACTTTTGCTCCATTTCCAACACGTAGGTCTACTTCCCCAGGCCTCACTTTCCTGCTGTCAATTAAACCTTGCACATTATTAAAAATGTGTGAACCACAAGCGGTATCCAATACCCAGGATTGTGAGTTATTCATAGACGTATTTATCTCAATGACAAACATAGTTGAGCTCTCACTCATTGCACCTTGTGCCTTGAGTTTTGGGCAGTCTCTCTGCCACTCCGTGAAATTTGACCTAGTCAATACACTCATAAGATAAGTTTGACATATTATCTGAACAGAAAATAAAACAAAAGCAAATTAGAATAACATACAAAGATCACATTTGCATCACTAATCAAACAAGGGTTTATATTGTATTGATTAGCTCCCACTAATTTTAACATATATTATGCCCCCAAACATAAAATACAAATTTATATCAAATATAAATTTTAGTGGCTCAAGATCCAAGTCTATATAGTTGCAGCCTCTGCGAGGGCTGATGACTAAAATAATATCACCAGGTAGGCATCCAAACCAATTGTAACAACAATTTTACAATTCTTGGTTTATTAATCTAATTAATATGCGTCCATAAATCATTTGGTTGCGAGGGCTACTCAAAATAATTTAAGCAAGTCAACCCCATCACACGATGCCAACCATGCATCTATGAATGAGCCTTAACCTTGTGGATTTAGAGTAAACGCGAGGGCGCAAAACTCGTGGTCGAAAAGGCTAGGAGCATCAAACAATTGTGATGGACGACGCGTTTGTTTCAAAACAAGACTTATATTTTGTGGGGAAAAGTGTGATACTAGTTTTGTGAATATAATATCCAATAGTATTAAATTTCAAACAATTACTGGGCGCCGCCTACCCAGACATAGTATAACACGGACTACAAATACTGGGCGCCGCCTACCCAGACAATAAAACGATCTCTAACTACTATAGTTAAATAAATAAGCATAAATCAAATAGCATGCTTAGCACATATGATATCAAATAATGCTAAATGAATAAAATTAAATTTTATTCTCTAATTAAATATGGACTTAAAACTTTATGTATTAATTCTAAATTAACATTAATAATATATTCATTATTATTAGTATTCAGTAATCGAATTAATGAATTTAAATAATAATCTATATTATAATAATTGTACATCATTAATTCAAAATCAATATTAGATACACAATATCATTATTTAAAATATATTAATCGAATTAACGATGAATCAAATCAACCGTGAATCAAATCTTGAATGAATCAAATCAATATTTAATTGATCCGTGAAAATTATTCAATTTTAAATGAATCAAATCAGAGTTTTGATTTCCAAAATCATCACAAATTAATTAGGAAACAAAATTAATTATAAATCAAGCCTCGGGCTCTGATACCACTGTTAGGAATTCTTGTATTCATCTAACGAGCGCAGCGGAAATTGCAGACAAGAATAACAAATCTAGATTCATAATTATATTGTAAGTTGAGCATGTAAAACACAACGGAACTAAATCTTACTTATTGTGTTGTTTTCTTCTACGATTGAATCCTGCAAGTTGAATCCACTACTATCGAGGTCCACGTGCAATCCAATCCGATGCAGGAACTATCCCGGTACAATTGCTCCGTAGAAAAAAGCTAGGAATTCTCTCTACAAAGCTTTACGTATTTTCTCTCTAATGTTACGCTATTTCTCCTCTTCCACAATGGAGAATAAATAACCATTATATAAATAAAGAGCCATTAGGATTCCATGATTGTTGGGCTTATAGACTATTATAATTGTAGCTCAACTATAATTATTTAATCCATGTTAATCTAATTCTAGACCATATCCTTTCAATCTTATTTCGTAGCACACATAATATTAATAACACTACAAATTATTTGTATGGTAGATAACCCACCTATTTTGAAGGTATATGGCTAATATTTATACTCTTATCATATTTTTATTATTTATATTCCCTTCCAAACTTGCATTAAATATTTACATCAACTAAATAAATACTCCATGGTTATGCATTATCAATAAATTTTAATAACCAACGAGTTATAACGCATGAGGATTAGTCAGATTCAGCCAAAAGCGTGTTCGATACCCCAGTGATCAAACCAGAAATAAATAAATTTTGATATTGTGTAGTACATCATTTGAATTTATTTATACTGTTTAAAACAAAATTATCCCGACATATTTTATTCCTAATAAATTGGTTTGTCATGTATATATAGCTAATTAACATATATATGACATGTAATCATAATTTAAATTAATTGCTTTTGTGGTCAATTTTAATTATCTTAAAGTTTAATATGACAATTAAAAAGTATTGTATATAACTGTTAAAAATTTATTGTTATAAATAATCATTGTTTAAAAAAATATCTTTATGTAAGACTATTACAAGTTTTAAAATATTAAACTTTTTTATACTCTAAAATTAAATACTACACTATTAGTTACAAAGATAATCTTATAATTTAAAAAAAAGAAAAGTAAATCTAATAAAAAGTCCATTGCAAAAAATAAAATGAATTACAAGGAATTCTTCATATGGGAAGTACAATTTTAAAATTAGAATTCTTATAATCTGTTTATTTTTACAATTTTTCTACATAAAACAATTTTTCTTTAAATTTAATTCACTTTAAAATATTTATTTAAAGTGATTATCTAGGTCTATCCTTTTTCTTTTCAGTTATATTCGTCATTACTGGTAAATAATTTAAGTGATTATTATAACTTTATCTGTCCACGCGATAAGTTTATACTTATATTTAATTCTAGAATATAAAAATCAACTACATTTAATGAGGAATGAGAATCCAAATTGAACATTGAACTATGCTTTACATATCTAGTAGTACACGAATTAGATATAATCAATCATTATTTTATTGAAGCATAAAACTTCTATGTTTTCTTTAAGTCATAACCAAACGAAAAATTGAATGGAATGTTCTTAACATATAATCTTAATCAAATTCAACGTAAAAGATTAAATATAAACAACAAATCAAAATATATTCTCGAATAGTTTAATAGTAAGACTCCCTCCGTCCCATTATAAGTGAAACAATTCTATTAGGTTGTTGTTTACAAAAATGCTACTAATAAAAATAGTTAGAGTAGAAAAAAAGTAGAGTAAGTAAGAGAATAATGTAGATACAACTATTTTCTATATTATTCTCTCTCTTACTTTATTTTCTCTCTACTTTAACTATTTATTATCATTTTCGCAAAACAACAGCCTCACTATTTATTAAGAGTAATTTCTAACTTTAGGCATGTAAAATTAAGAATAAATAAAAAATAAGAAACAATTTCATAAGCTTAGTGCCCAAGTATAGATTGAATACAAGAATTAAATGCGATGAATTAGGTATTTATAGATGATTTTGTGATGAATTGGAAGATAAAAAATAAAATATAAAAATAAGAAAACGGTAATATTTGGGTAAGTGGAAAACTTTTACGTAAATTTTGATTTTTTTAGTTTGTTTTAAAACAATTTTTTTTCCAACGGTACTAATGGACACCCATTTGCAGGGCGGGAGCGCATCATGGCCAAGACAACATGGGGGGTCGGCTGAAATAGATAAATGTCTCTCTTTCACGACACCTTTTGAGATGAGACACTTGTAACAATGTCTCACCAAGGCTCGTCTCATTGAGACGTGACCGAGACACCGACAAACACAATTGTAGATTTTATAATCTGGAGTATATTATGTGGGGGTATGAAACGCATCTAAAATCTAAGAGAAAATATTTAGTGATCTAGATACACCACGTGGTATGATGATGTGGTGTGTCCCACTAATTAGAAGTTGACAAATGAAAGTAGTAGAAATATTACGCTATATAAAGTATTTAGTTCTTATAAATAGAATGAAATCCTCAACTTTAAAAACTTTCCAAATTACAACAATATAAACTATTAATACATACACTAATAATAATAATATTTTCATTATCCATTCACATCACTATAAGACTAATTTATATACACTACGTATTTTTTGTTTTTTGTAATGGTAAAACAAAATTATATTAATATTTTCAATTTCATGCCTATAGTACTAATACGATTAATTATGATTTACTTAGTTTATTATTATATTTTTATTTGTAATTTTTTCAAATATAAATATAAAATGAAAAAAATACTAAATTTCGGTTAATGTATTGTGATTATTTGAGATACATACAATACTAAGTAAAAAAAATTTGTGTAATGGTAAAATAAAATTATATGAATATTTTTAATTTCGTGTTTATAGTACTAACATGATTAGTTATGATTTAGTTTATCATTATATTTTTTAAAATATTTCATGTATAAATACAAAATGGAAAAATAGTTAATTTACGTTAACGTATTGTGATTTTGAGATACATATTATACCTATATATATAATACGTCACATATATCTTCTCCATAAAATGAAAAAAATAGAGAATAGTCTAATCAAATTTTAAATAAATTATCTAGAATGATGTGAATAGATAATGAAAAAAAGAAGAAATATAGTATTATATATATGTGTATTAATAGTTTACATTGTAATTTTTAAAGTTTTTAAATTTCAAATGCTATTCTATTTATAAGAAGTTAAGAACTAGATACCTTATATATAGTGTAATTTTTATATTTCTATTACTTGCATTTATCAACTTCTAATTAGTGGGACACACCACGTTATCATGCACGTGCTTAGACCACTTAATTTCTCAAAATTTAGAAGTATGCAATTGTTTAAGATTTATTTGGTGAAATGACCAAATATTTTGTCACAATGTAAATAAATAAACAGCTATACAAAGCCACTAACTCCGACGTCGGCGATAATAATGATGGATGGAAGGGGAAATCTAGAAGTATACAATTGTTTAAAATTGATTTGGTGAAATGACTAACTATATTTTTACGAGGTAAAACAAGTAAACAGCTATATAAAGCCAATAACTCCGATATAGGCGATAATATTGATGAATGGATGGATAAGGGAAAATAGATTTAATTTAAAATTTAAATAAAGATTATTCATATATTTGCTACTAGTACATAGTTTAAAATAAAGACGAGTTGTGAGTGTTTGGTACGAAAAAAATAAGTGTGACATATGTTATGTTATCGGATAGATGGAATACTATTTTTTAACGCACTACAAAAAAGTTATGAAATAAATACTAAAATAATTCCGTAGTTAAAATATTAAAAATATAATGATTTTATCATATAATTTCAATTTTTGATGATATTATCAATTTATGCACCAAGAGTTATACATTAGAAGGTTGTATTATATGTGCTCAAGTCCAACAATCTCTCATCATCGAATGACCCATATTATATTATTAATATATTTATAACAATGTTATGCATCCACATAATATCATTCCATGATTATGATTTCTTAATTGCATAAATTTTAAAATCTTATCAACGTATATTACTCTATATAAAATAAAGAAATACTAGTATTCAGTAGCAAAATAAAATTTCTACAAAATAAAAAATGTTTATTACAACGAAATATAGTATTAAAGAATTTAGAAGACATGTTTTTTATTTTGAAAACGAATAATTTTCCCCTTTGAAAGATCAACTAATTATATGTACTAAGTATAACAGTACTTGCAAAATTAACAGTTGAAATTAACAACAAAATATCAATAGTTTGAAAAAAAATATATTTATATGACATAATAAAAGAGAATTTTCAATTAAAAGAGTATTTTACCAAATTTTTGTTTTGTAAAAGGAACAATTTTATTTATCTTTATATCATTGTAATAGTTTAAATTAAATGAATTAGTAAGGATAAAATTATACTCCAATCATATATTTTTCTCCTACAATTATAAATAGGGTCAAATTAGTCATAGAATTATGTAATTAATGATGCTACCAAATCAAAATAAATTAGTTTTATCCTATTTAAATTTGAAGGGTGTTTTGTACCTACAGTACAATATTTGTAAATTTTGGTATCTAAAATCATAAACTTTGCACAAATTCTGGTTTTTTTCATAAACTGTAAAATTGTGCCATATATCATGAACTTTATACATATTTTGGTATTTCCCCAACCCGACCTGAATTCTAATTTTCAGAAAAACTTTGTTCCAAGTTGGTGTATGTTGTTGTGATTTCTAGGGTACAATTTAAGTACACAAAACAAGTAATAATTCCCTAAAAATACTACTTCTGCAAGTATACAGACGTGCAATGCAGTATAAAAGATGTCGAACCCACATGGAGGAGATTAATTGCTAAAACTAGTAAACCTAACTAAAAAGCAGTGAAATAGTTTAATTTTGGGTTTTTGATCAAGAGGTGAGTGAATGCCGAAATGAGAAGGAAAAATGCAAGGGAATCACGATAAAGAAGGAAGACTACTCATAGCTTGTTTCGGGTCGCTTGTTCACATGAATCTTAAAGTCTAATTACTTTCCATTATTTATCGGGAACGTGTTGATTTTACGCTCTCGTGGAATTTTACACCTAGGATAAGTTTATCACATCTCCTAGGCTCTACTCACCAACCCCTCACTCCTACAGTCGCATAGTAAGCTCGGGATTGGCTTCTAAGAACGTTCAACACACAAGATCCACCCCGGACTATCCCCTGATCAGTTTTAGCATATGGTTCCTTATCTATGTTAGCTCCCTACTCCAAGTTAAAGAGACATTGAAGTTAAGGTCATTACCGGATTAAGTTTCCTAGAAAAACCCAACACGGATTGAAAATAAAGACATAGATAAGAACCAAAATGAAAATATATCAAAACACAATCATGTATTCATATTTACAAGCTTCCCTAACTAACTAGGAGTAATCCCTAAAATCTAGCCCCTCATAGTGGGCAACAATACAAGAAAATAAGTAAATGCTACCATATGAGCAAGATTAGAGAAGAATTAGTCTCAAGCTTCTTCTTCTGCCTCCCAAAAATGTACTCCAAGCCTCTTTCTCTCTCTAAAAATTGCCACCAGCCGCCAAAAGATGTCTTGGAAGTCGTGCCCTAGCTATTAAAATAGTTAGTGATTTAAAAACAGGCTCAGTACCATTTGCCCGGTCGGGCTATTTGCGCAGTGCAAAACGCCCGGTCCTGACTCTCGACACAGTCGCGCGTTTAAAAACCCGGCCATGCGTTTTGCACTGCATTGCGCAGCCTTCGTAAAAAAGCCGTATCTTCTTCTACCGGGCTCCGATTGAGGCGTACGAGATATCCACGCGAAGCTCTTTCGAAGGTGAATGCAATGGTGGACTTGTAGAAGCATTTTAAATTAATACAATAAACGACTATAATTTGATTCACATCATATGTATAAGCAGGAATCGTGATTTTCTTCCTCTAATTCACCTTTCACAATTAACACCTCGTCTGATTTTCACCTCTTGATTTCGCACTGTAATTACTCCTTCTCAATTGCGAATTTATTCAGATAATCTCGAATGCACACTTGAATAGGTTCCAAATTTTTATCGATTCTTTTGTTCCTTTTTTGGTATTAATTTTTACAATACAATCCTTTGCTTCTTGTTGCACGAATTTCTTCAAATCAACAATGGAGGTATAGATAAAATTTGGTGTATCTATAAGCAAGAATTGAACAACTAATAGAGGTTTTCTTTTGCTTCTTCTTGCTGCACGAATTTCATCAAATCAACAATGGAGGTATAAGATACAAGTTGGTGCAAGTTGATGTATGTATAAGCAGCAACTGAATAGTGAAGGTTTTCTTTTGCTTCTTCTTGGTGCACAAATTTGTTCAAGGTGTGTTTGGGAACATGGAATTGAAATTGGAGCCTTCAATACAAAATTTAATGTTTGGCACCACAAAAGTGTTTGGATTTGGAATTAAATTGCAATTCCAAATCTTTCAATTCCATAATTTGAATTCCATATCAAAAGTAGAAAATTGAAATTCCAAATAGTCATAAAATTAGATAGATTCACTATATATCCACAACACACATGTAACACCCATTACTCGATTCATTAAACCGAATAATTGGTGTTACTTTTTGATACGCTCAACCTCTTATTAAGAATCTGACTTTCTACATGTGTATTTTTTTGAAAACATATAAACAAACACACACTATTACATAATTAACAACCCCCTACAACAATCATCTACCAACTATACATATATAAATCCTCAACTAAACATGCCACATATACACTGCTTTAACTTTATCGACCAAAGAGATAGTGACTTGACACGCGCAGCTGCCCCACTAGCGAAAATTCTCACTACTGTACTCTGCAAAAGGAGAAGGAGGGGGGGGGGGGGGTTGAGCTTAAGCTCTTAGTGCAATCGCATTTCAGAATAGAGTCTCTAAAATTTTCATCGATATCACCATCACAAAGCAATAACTTTGTTACCTGGAAAGTCGTACATCATCTATTTATTTTACATCCTTCAATCTGATATCAATCTATATACCATTTTCACATGATACATTTCTGTTAAATCATATAACATTATAACCATATAAACTAGACCGTACTTTCAACGTTAATATTAGCAACCTGTCAAGCAGTGGCGGATCCACTAAGGAACAATGGGGTACAGCCGTACGTCCAAAATGAGATATTAGCATTATACAATCGGTGGATAACAAGGTTACTTACTTCCGTAGCCCAGCGGTAGATTCTTTCTTTACCAACTTGGAAGTCCAAGTTCGACTCCCACTTGAGGTTATTTTTCTTGTTCATTTTATTAAGTAGTTTTCTCTTTCAGTTTGAATTTGTCTTATGCAGTAATATAAATTTAGTAATAATAATCTAATAAAAGATTATGCATCTATTTTATTTCTTTTCAAATTATTTAATTCTCTTGTAAAGTATTTTAATTATGTTTAATGGATTTCATTGTTCTCTTCTAAAGCGTCTTATTTTGTACATATGTTTTTATTTTAAATTCATCTTATAATTTTATATTTAAAATAATTCCTTCTTTTATAAAGCATTATGCATTTTAATTATTTTTAAATGAATTTTAGCATTAACTTTTTGTTTTAATTTATTATATTATATTCTATTTATTTTTTATTTTCTATTTTTTTAAAATACTTGAAACATTGCTCAAATAAGCCAAATGATGATTTATTAGTAAAATAACAAAAAAAAGAAAAAATATTTTTAAAGATAACACACTCTATACAAACTAAAACAACTTATCTATAATATACTAATATAAGAACTTTTATTTTGAATAATAAAAGTCATTTAAGAGAATAGAAAAAAGATTGAATTTTGAAGCTTTAAATCGCTATAATAATTTATCGTACCCCAAAATTGAAATTTCTGGATCCGCCATTGCTATCAAGCAAACCATATTCACCAAGAAATAAATCCGTCGAATCATAGAAGTGATAGAACAAGCATAATCATATAAATCATATCAATAAATTGCAATTTCAATGATAACATGATCCTTGTCAATCAAAAAAATATTATTGCCATATAGAGCAAATTATAACATTTTATCATGTCAACTTTAGCATTTTATTTCGTCAACACAGTATATAGTTTGAGACATCATAAATAGACTATTTATGTACATGTATAATCATTCTTAAATTTCTAATACTTTTAACCCCCAAATAGTTCCATCAAAATCAAACAACCTAATATATTCATTTTTAAATTACGAACTTGTCAAGCTCGCATTTTCTAACGATAGAAAACACGGTGGATCGCGACTAGGGGTAGATTAAAGAAGCAGGGAAGAAAGGGGAAAAAGGCACAACTCGACCAAAGTTCGAAATAATAGTAATAGCTCGAATAAAATCAGAGTATCATTTCAACAATCAACAACTCGTAACGAATATTATCTCAACAATACTTGAAATCAAAAGAAACAACATTCAGCGGAAGCATTCGAGAGAAGAATAATATTATGTATGAAGACATAATATATTCAGAATTTTTTATTTGCTATCTTCTTCACTTTCATGCTCAACACCCACCGAACTCATCACAACTCAACCTGCACATAGAGGAAACACATGCAGGGCTGAGTACTTGATGTACCCAGTGAACAAATGCCAAAACAATTTTACAAAAACAGTTATGTCATGCCGCCATTGAGTGAGCTCAGGGTTTTAACTTTGAAAAGGCCCGAGACACTAAAAATATCTCAAACACAAATTTTCAACTCATCCCCAAATCCATTTCCTCATCATTTAAAAAACAAAACTATTTCTCCTTGAGTTATTTAAGAAATTGTCATATCTGTTCTTTAGGGTGCCAAGAGCACGAAAACCTGCCAACCCATTCGATGACTCACTGTCCTCATCATGTACACTAGTCCGGGTAGGGACACACCCTTGCTAGGAACCGAATTCGATTAAATTCATAGTAGGGACTCACTCCCCACTAAGAAATTATCAACATCGTCATCTCAACAACCTCAACAACATGTGAAACGAGAATATGGCCACAAACTCGATCACCGGACCGGTCGACCCAAAAGATGGCTCACGATCCCCAATGTTGTACACTAGCCTGAGTAGGGACTCACTCCCTAGTCAGACCCGAATTCGATTTCAATAGGTCTAGTAGGGACACTTCACTTGCTAAACAAACAGATAGACATTTTTCAAAACAAAAACATGGCATGAAATACCCTTTGCAAACTCCATTGTTCCCATAAAATGTATTTGAAACATAAATCATTTTTCTGCCAAGACCGAGCATCATAACACATCATATCAACAAAGTCGAGCAATTCACAACCACTCAAAAGTTATACATCGCAACACATGACAATCACTTTCACTTTGAACACATATATCACATCATCATGGAATAAAATAATAATTTCAATCACACTTAGAACGCATTTAGTCACATAAAATGATGCTCAAACTGATATATTTAAACTAATGCTCTTGAAAGTATTTAGTTCGAAAGCCCACAGTAAAACTTTAGTTCGAAGCCCACAAAATACTTAGTAGAAAGCCCACCTCGTTCATTTTATTTTCTAAATTTGAATTCTCCTTTTCGATCCTACTTCGCTCGCGGAGATAACCCCTTCGATCCGATATATCTGTGACTTTAGAACATTGCTTTCATCCTCTTTATTATTCCTTGGCCCGAAACTTAAAATGGGTAGCCCAAAATCACATCTCTCCTCCAAAAATTGTACAGCAACGTCTCCATCTCCCTCACTTCTTTCTCCCAAAGTTCATTACACGTTCTCTCTCTCTGTCTCACAACTCCAATTCAACTCATCTTTCTCATCTCTTTTTCTGTCACTGCTGCGCGCCGTCTCCGGGCTGGTACTTCCATCGCCATGGCTGGCGAGAACAGCCACTACTGCTATCTCTCTTCTCCCTCAAATTAAAATCCCAAATCTCTCACTTTCTTCTTCCGATCTCAAAAGTAAATTCCCAATTCTGTAAAAGCTCCGCCTCTGTTTCTTCTCCGTAGAAATCAACACCAAATTGAGAATTTCAAACTCTCCATCAATTCCTCAATGCAATCCCCTTACTGACATTTTCCTTTCTCCTCCAAAATTGACACAACCTGCATTCCTTCTTCTCTCTCTCAAATTCCCAAGTCAACACCCAACACTTGAATGCGGAAGCCCAACTTCTCTCTCTACACCTCCATCGGTCTCCCCCAAAATCAGCATGCGTCTCTGCCTCTCCGTCGCTGCTTCTCCTTCACACCGCCGCTGTTCGTAACCAGGTTCGCTGCTGCTCTTGAGTTTTCCTGCAGTGCCTTCGCTCACACGCCGCCGTCTTCTTCCTTGCTCTCGTCACCGTCGCTGGTCGAATCAGCCATCTAGCGCTTGGTCGGAAGTCTGCCATCGTCTCTCTCTGTGTGTCGCCTGCGACGCCGAAGCCGCTGCTCCAATCGCTCAGTTCATCAACATCCAACCACCACCGTCATCCTCGCGGTGAATACCTGCTGCCCGGCGCTGCTCGCTGATGTGAAGAGTTGCAACTCTTCACTGCACTCTCATTTTTCTCTCAAATTCCGTTATTTGGTATTGAAAGAAGGAAATGGTGAAAATTGTGGAAACTGATTGAATGAGATGAAATCGTGGAGTTGTAGGCTGATATGTATGTGTAGATAACTGATTTCATGGAATCATGGAGATAGAAACCGCCGGATTTTGTGGAACAGAAATTGGGTAAGAGTAATCTCACGTTTAATTCTTGCATATTGAAAGTAGGGTGAAAAATTAATACTCCCTCCGTCCCTAATAATTTATCACCATTTGACCCGACACGAGTTTTAAGAAATGTAATAGAAAGTGTGTTGAAAAAGTTGGTGGTATGTGGGTCTTACTTTTATATATTAGTTTTATAAGAAAATGCGAGTGTTAATGAGTTAGTGGAATGTAGGGCCCAATACTAAAAATGGTAAAAGTAAAAGGTGACAAATTTTTAGGAACAGACAAAAAAAAAATAGGTGACAAATTTTCTGGGACGGAGGGAGTAAATCATTTGGCTCATAACAGTTGGATTTCAAATTGGGCTAAAAAGAATAATTGTTATAGGCCCAAATGAAGTTGAAAAGGACTTCCGAAAGTTGGTTACAAAGAATTGTGCTTGATACAAATAAAGAAAAAGATCGTAGCCCAAATTCAATAATAAAACCTTTAGCCCATTCCATCAACATCGAAAAGAATTGAAGGCAAAATTTTCGGCTACACAAACGACGTCCCTTAAGAACAAATAAAAAGGTAGAAAAAAGTCAGGGTAGTACGGAACCACTTTAAATAATGATAGGCCATCCGTCAATCAAAATAAACCTATCGCAATAGTACAAATATAACGTCTTATCCTGACAACTTATCACTTTTATATCAATCAACACAAGATATAGATTTTAAAATAATCGCTACACTTTGAATTGTTTAAGAAACTTCATCTTTGAATCACATGTAAATAACACATAGCACAATATAATACCTCATCTTATTTGTCCCTGTCACTTTCTTTCATCGATCAATGCAATTTTATACTTTGAGATATTCATAACCATCTTATCAAAGTTAAAGCACAACAATTATTTCTCAAATAGATAACACATTCATCCCCAAATTCTGCTTAGTAGTAGAGACGGGTACACGGACACTATAAGTAGCCCGATGAGGGCATCTGTCATATACATCCGTATCACATACTATCAGATGTTGTACATCTCCCATATGGCCTATCATAAGGAATTTGCCATACATTACCTATGACGACCCGGAATTTCATTTCTTTCTTTCGAGATAAATCAGATTGGTTAGCTTAATTAATTTCTTTTAGAAGACATGTAATCGTAGAGTTCTCGTTATAATCTCGACATTTGTTTGAAACAGACATGTTGGATGGAGAAATAAAATATGAGAAATCTTTGTCGATGCAAAAGAAAGGGGTTTTGATAGAAGGATATTTTCTATAATATCATTGAGGATACATGCACACATATGGAAGTAGAATAGGATTTTCATGGCCACGCCTTAGCCCCCTTAGAATTTCACGTGTATATATATATATAGGAAAATGATCAATACAAAACTTGATCTCAATACAAAATCCAAGACCAAATCCTGACCATGAGATTTGACAATCCAATGGTCAATAATTAAACAAAAACACTGAGGGTCATTGTAAAGCAGTTTTAGGTCATATTATAAACTTTGGGTTTGAGGTCATGTTAAGATAATTTCATGTCATCCTTACTATAATGACGTAAAAATAAGCTTACAATGACCTAAAAATGACTTTTGTATGCTTGGTTCTGCATTTTTGTATTAAGAATGGTTTTGCATGGATCAAAACCCTATCTGGATTTTGCATTGAGATCAAGTTTTGTATTGATCATCATGCAAAACCATTCTTAATACAAAAATGCAGAACCAAGCATACAAAAGTCATTTTTAGGTCATTGTAAGCTTATTTTTACGTCATTATAGTAAGGATGACATGAAATGATCTTAACATAACCTCAAACCCAAAGTTTATAATATGACCTAAAACTGCTTTACAATGACCCTCCGTGTTTTTGTTTAATTATTGACCATTGGATTGTCAAATCTCATGGTCAGGATTTGGTCTGGATTTTGTATTGAGATCAAGTTTTGTATTGATCATTTTCCATATATATATATATATATATATATATATATATATATAGAGGATGTATTCATTTCCTTTTTTATCTTTAGTTCTATTGTTCTTTTAATCTCAGCCTCACGATTTTGTCATCCGACGGTTAGATTGATGTCACGTGTCATTTAATAATGCAGATTTTTAGTTGAATAATGCACATCGACTAATAATGCACCATTACAGTGTAATAATGCAGATTTTCAGTTGAATAATGCACACCGGCTAATAATGCACCATTATAGTGTAATAATGCAGATCATCACAACCATCCAATTCAAGGATCCAAGGGTTGTGATTAAAAAGAAGCTTGGACTGAAAAACTGCGAAGGACCTTAACACACCTATATATATCGAGCTCAATCGGGTGGTTCGTGAATGAAAGGATGTTACTATAAACTTTGTGTAAAGGCTTGTTTACCGAATTCACGTAAACGTCCTTCATATATCGAGCTACGCTGCCAACGCAGTATTGGAGTTTTGTGCAGACTTCGATTAGATCGTCGTCGATAATGAGGGCATAAAGGGTCACACTATAAGTGTTGTTTGATCTGCTCAAGGGTACAAAGTTGGAATTGCGTATTATATCTAATGCTAGTCCAAGTGGGAGATTGAAAGGATATGGGCTAGATTAGATTAATATGGATTAAATAATTATAGTTGGACTACGATTATAATTAGTCCATAAGCCCAACAATCATGAAACCCTAATGACTCTTTGTCTATATAATGGTTATTTATTCTCCATTGTGGGTGATGAGAAATATCGTAACATTAGAGAGAAAATACGTAAAGCTTTGTAGAGAATTCCTAGCTTTCTCTATAGAGCGATTGTACCGAGGAATTGTTCCTGCATCAGATCAGAATACACGTGGACCTCGATAGTAGTGGATTCAACTTGCAGGACACAATCGTAGAAGAAACACAACAACAAGTAAGATTTAGTTCCGTTGTGTATTACGTGCTCAACTTCCAATATGATTATGAATCTAGATCTGCTATTCTTGTCTGCAATTTCCGCTGCGCTCATTAGATGTATACAAGAATTCTAACAGTGGTATCAGAGCTCGGGGCTCGATTCATAATTATTTTGTGTGATAATTATTCGTGGATTAGTTTTTTTTAAAAAAAATTAAACCTATGTAATTGGTTCGCATGGAAGTCGGACTTCAACTATGCGTTGGAATTGAAATTTGATTTCTTGTGTTTAACTTTTAAAGTCAATCTCACAGTAAAAGTTTTGGAACCAACATTGATTTTGAAACATGGGAATCAGATTTCCACAATTTGGGAAATTAAGAAAACTGAATTGCGAAAATTCTCTTGACGAAAATCCTTTTGGTAGTTTTCTTTAATCAACGTTTAATTTACAATGAAATATTAATTGGATTAATATTTTATAATTTTATATTAATTTAGAATTAATATAAATAATTAAATCCACGTTTTATTAAAGAATAAAATTTGATTTTATTTGTTGAGCATTATTTGATATCCTATGTGATAAGCATGTTATTTGATTTATGCTTATTTATTTTAACTATAGTAGTTAGAGACCGTTTTATTGTCTGGGTAGGCGGCGCCCAGTATGTGTAGTCCGTGTTATACTATGTCTGGGTAGGCGGCGCCCAGTATTTGTAGTCCGTGTTATACTATGTCTGGGTAGGCGGCGCCCAATAATTGTTTAAGATTTTAATATTAGATATTAAATTGACAATTAGTATCACAAAATTATTTCCCACAAAATATTAGTCTCGTTTTGAAACAAACTCGTCGTCCATCACAATTGTTTGATGCTCCTAGCCTTTTCGACCACGAGTTTTACGCCCTCGCGTTTACTCTTAATCTACAAGGTTTAGGCTCATTCATAGATGCATGGTTGGCATCGTGTGATGGGGTTGACTTGCTTAAATTATTTTGAGTAGCCCTCGCAACCAAAATAATTTATGGACGTATATTAATTAGATTAATAAACCAAGAATTGTAAAATTGTTGTTACAATTGGCTTGGAGGCCTACCTGGTGATATTATTGTAGTCATCAGCCCTCGCAGAGGCTGCAATAATATAGACTTGGATCTTGGACCACTAAAATTTATATTAGATATAAATTCGTATTTTATGTTTGGGGGCCATAATATATGTTAAAATTAGTGGGAGCTAATCAATACAATAAACCCTTGTTTGATTAGTGATGCGAATGTGATCTTTGTATGCTTTTCTGATTTGCTTTCATTTTAATTTCTGTTCAGATAAAATGTCAAACTTGGCTTACAAATGTTTGATGGAAACAAACAAGTTGACTGGGTCAAATTTCACGGATTGGCTCCGTTGTTTGCGCTTGGTGCTAAGACATGACAAGGTTAAGTATGTCCTGGACAAACCAATTGGTGTCATCCCCGATAAGGAATCTCTTGAGTTTGCTACGTTTGACGTTGAAGCTCATCAGAAACACATTGATAATGCTTCTGATGCTCAGTGTGTCATGTTGTCATCTATGAGTTTGGAACTGCAAAGACAACATGAACACATGCTTCCATATGAAATGCTAAAGCACTTGAAGAGTTTGTATGCTTCACAAGCTCAAACTATGGAGTATGAGATACTTCGCGATCTCTTCAACTGCAAGCTTCATGATGGAAGCAAGGTTTCTGAGCATGTGCTGAAAATGATTGGTTTGATTGAGAGGTTAGCATCGATTGGAACGGTGCTCCCCGCAAATGTCTCAACAAATCTAATTTTGCAGTCTCTTCCTAGTAGTTTTGAGAATTTCATTGTGAATTTCAACATGAACAACACGAAGGTTGGGCTGCCAGAGCTGCACAATAAGCTTAAGACTTATGAGTCTTCCACTGCTAAGGTAAAATCTGTGCTCATGGTGAGCACTTCTGCGAAGTCTTCGAAATGGAAGAATAAGCAGCAACAGAAGAAGAAAGCATCTAAGGATGCTGTTCTAAAGCCTAAGAGTGGAGGGGCCAATAAGAAGTCGAAATTATCAAAGGATGAGTGTCTTTTCTGTCATGAGAAGGGACACTGGAAGAGAGACTGCCCAAAATTCAAGGCACAAGGTGCAGAAAGTGGGAGCTCAGGTATGTTTGTCATTGAGATAAATATGTCTATGAATAATTCATAATCTTGGGTATTAGATACAACTTGTGCCTCACACATTTGTAATAATGTGCAAGGTCTAAGTGACGGCAAGAAAGTGAGACCTGGGGAAGTTGATTTGCATGTTGGAAATGGAGCAAGAGTTGCTACCGAATGCGTGGGAACTTATAGATTAGATCTTCCCTCAGGACATAGACTAGATTTACATAATTGTTATTTTGTTCCAGTTGTTTCAAAGAATATTATCTCCATTCCGATGTTAGACATTGAAGGTTTTTCCTTCCATTTTGCAAACAGCAGATGCTCGTTTTCTTTTAATGGATTGTTTTATGGAAATGCCACTCTTGAAAATGGATTATATATGCTTGAATACAAACGAAATATTCTCAATGTGCAAAACAAAAGACCTAAGCTAAGTAATACGAATAATGCAACTTATCTTTGGCATTGCAGACTTGGTCATATTAATGAGAAAAGAATAGCAAGATTGAGAAAGTTAGACTATCTCACTTCATTTGATTTAGAATCCTATGGAGCTTGTGAATTCTATCTCAAAGGAAAAATGACAAGTAAATCATTTTCTGGGAAAGGGGTGCGTGCCAAAGATTTGCTAGAGTTGATTCACACTGATGTGTGTGGACCGTTTCCAACTCAAGCAAGAGGTGGTTATTCATACTTCATAACTTTTACTGATGATTTATCAAGGTGTGGATATGTGTATCTTATGAAAAATAAATTGGAGGCCTTCGATAAATTTAAAAGAGTTTAAGTGTGAAGTTGAGAAACAACTTGGGAAATGTATCAAGACTCTTCGATCAGATCGAGGAGGGGAATACTTGAGCCGAGAATTTCTTGATTACTTGAAATCGCATGGATTTCAGTCGGACTGGACACTTCCTGGTACACCACAAATGAATGGAGTATCTGAAAGGAGAAACCGAACATTGTTAGATATGGTTCAATCCATGATGAGTTTAGCTAGTCTTCCTTTATTTCTCTGGGGTCATGCTTTATTGACTGCTATTTACATTCTGAATAGAGTTCCATCTAAATCAGTTGAGAAAACACCATATGAGTTATGATATGGCAAAAAGCCTTGTCTTAACTATATGCGGACCTGAGGTTGTCCAGCTTTTGTTAAGAAACAAATGACTGATAAGTTGGAATCTAAAAGTGAGAAGTGTTACTTTGTGGGATATCCTAAACAAACTAGGGGATACGATTTCTACTGTCCTGAAAATCACAAGGTGATAACATCAAGGAATGTGACATTCCTTGAAGACAGTTATGTCTGCAAGGAACAAGGTCAAAATACAGTAGATCTTGAAGAAATTCAAGAACCACAAGTTAACAATGAGGATGATGTATTGTCACATGGTTTGAACAATAACCCAGTGGAAGTTTTTGATGATCTATTGGGAGGGAAAAATACTATTAGAGGAGACCTTAGAGGGACTCTCGAAGAACCTCCTCAAGACAATGAGATGCATCAAATACAAGATGATACAATAGTTGCATCACCTCTACCTCAAGAAGATCATAGTGATATTCCTGGACCTACTCACAATCAGAATGAATAGCCCGAGCCAGAAGAAAACCAACTCAATAGGCTTAGAAGGATTCGTCGTGCACCTGAGAGACTGAATCTAATGGTTGAGAACCAAGATGATGAAGTTGATTTAGATGATGATGAGCCTAAGACCTATACCGAGGCGGTGTCAGACACCGATCAAGAGAAGTGGCTTGAAGCCTTGATATCTGAAATGGACTCGATGTACTTCAACTTAATCTGGGAACTAATTGACTTGCCAGATGGGGTTTACCCCATAGGTTGCAAATGGATCTTCAAAAAGAAGAGAGATGCAGATGGCAAAATACAAACCTACAAGGCTAGGTTAGTGGCAAAGGGTTATAGCCAGCGCGAAGGCATTGACTATGATGAAACCTTTTCGCCAGTTGCTAAGATCAAGTCCATTAGGATATTACTTGCAATTGCTGCATACTACAATTTTGACATTTGGCAAATGGATGTCAAAACTGCATTTCTCAATGGAGAATTAGAAGGTGATGTCTATATGACGCAGTCTGAAGGTTTTGTATCGAAAGAAAGGCCGAATGCAGTGTGCAAGCTAAAGAAGTCCATCTATGAACTTAAGCAAGCTTCGAGGAGTTGGAATATTTGTTTTGACAGAACAATCAAATCGTTTGGTTTTGTCAGAAGCAAAGAGGACCCATGTGTTTATAGTAAACGCGAGAATGGAAACGTTGTCTTCCTCATCATATATGTTGATGACATCTTGATTATGGGAAGCGATCGTTCCATGATGCAATCCGTGAAAGAATGGTTGTCTAGTTCCTTTATGATGAAGGATCTGGGTGATGCTTCCTACATCCTTGGAATCAAGATCTATCGAGATAGACCGAATAGGATGTTGGGATTATCACAATCCACTTACATAGACAAGTTGCTAAGGCGTTTCTCAATGGAGAATTCTAAGAAAGGTTTTCTTCCTATGGGACATGGCATTGTATTGTCAAAGAAGGATTGTCTTTCTAATGACAAAGAAAGAGACAACATGAAAAGGATCCTGTATGCTTCGGCGATAGGATCTATTATGTATGCCATGATTTCTACTAGGCCAGATGTGGCCTATGCGCTTAGCATGACAGGCAGATTTCAGCAAAATCCCGGTGAGGAACATTGGAAAACAGTTAAGACTATTCTTAAGTACCTTAGAAGGACTAAAGAATATTTCTTAGTCTATGGTAGACAACCAGAGTTATCAGTTACTGGGTACACTGATACTAGTTTCCAAACAGACCATGACGACTATAAGTCTCAGTCTGGATATGTTTTTGTCCTCAATGGTGGAGCAGTGAGTTGGAATAGTTCCAAACAAGGTACAACTGCCGATTCCACCACCGAAGCCAAGTATATTGCTGCATCTGAAGCTGCCAAAGAAGCTGTTGCTTTGTTAGAGTTCGTTAAAGAACTGAGTGTCATTCCGAGTGCCAATAGTGCAATACATTTGTATTGTGACAACACTGGTTCTGTTGCGCAAGCAAAAGAACCCAGAGCTACGAACAGGAACAAGCATGTTCCCAGAAGATATCATCTGATCAGAGAAATAATTGAAAGAGACGACATAAAATTAGAAAGAGTACCCACTGATGATAACTTGGCTGATCTTTTCACCAAACCGTTATGTATAGCAAAACACAACAAGCACTTTGAGAGCTTAGGTGTTATGCATGTTGGTAGATGGCTTTGAATCAGTGAGGGTTACAGTTTTATATGTCTTAGAAACATTTTGTGTTGAGACAATAATACTTGATCACATTATATGAAAATTTTATTTTCTATGGGTTTTGTGCACTTATTGGAACAATTGTTTAAAATGTTTGCATTTATTCTAAATATTTGTTCCCTTGAATTATGACTGTCGTTAATGGTGTGAGACATTAATGATATAGTATGGTTCTAAAATAGCCCTAACCAATGATCATCAAGAATGAGATATTGATGATATGTTATAGGTTAGCATGGGGTTTGCATCACATTCTTCGAGAATGTAGTTGTTCTCACAACTATGAGATATTAGATACTCGCGATGGACACATGGTATACTTTGGAGAGTATTGGCATACCCTACTATTAAACTGTTTTGTTGAGTGTCTACAGTTTATTAGTACATGAAGTACGTAATAGTCCTTGGATCTGAGGTCATTACATATTTTGTTTGTTGAGTGGTGTGCTTTGACCTTGTACAACGCTTTGTCTCCCCTCGGAGGATTAAGACATGGACTTGTGTTGGGTACATCATAAGATAAATGGAAATGGTAGTTGAGCCAAGAATGAGATTCATTCCTCGATTAGAATTTCGAGAGAACACTCAAATTCTCTATATTACTTGACCATTAAGTCATTGGCCAATGCAAAGATATATTCAATTAAAGTAATTGAATATGATCGAATGAGTCATTTAATAAAGATGAGATAAAGTGATTGAGCTATTTGGATGACACATGACAAATCTTAGGCTCAATCGGGTGGTTCGTGAATGAAAGGATGTTACTATAAACTTTGTGTAAAGGCTTGTTTACCGAATTCACGTAAACGTCCTTCATATATCGAGCTACGCTGCCAACGCAATATAGGAGTTTTGTGCAGACTTCGATTAGATCGTCGTCGATAATGAGGGCATAAAGGGTCACACTATAAGTGTATTTTGATCCGCTCAAGGGTACAAAGTTGGAACTGCGTATTATATCTAATGCTAGTCCAAGTGGGAGATTGAAAGGATATGGGCTAGATTAGATTAATATGGATTAAATAATTATAGTTGGGCTACGATTATAATTAGTCCATAAGCCCAACAATCATGAAACACTAATGACTCTTTGTCTATATAATGGTTATTTATTCTCCATTGTGGGTGATGAGAAATATCGTAACATTAGAGAGAAAATACGTAAAGCTTTGTAGAGAATTCCTAGCTTTTTCTATAGAGCGATTGTACCGAGGAATTGTTCTTGCATCAGATCAGAATACACGTGGACCTCGATAGTAGTGGATTCAACTTGCAGGACACAATCGTAGAAGAAACACAACAACAAGTAAGATTTAGTTCCGTTGTGTATTACGTGCTCAACTTCCAATATGATTATGAATCTAGATCTGTTATTCTTGTCTGCAATTTCCGCTGCGTTCATTAGATGAATACAAGAATTCCTAACATTAGGAGCATCATAGATAGTCAAGGAACTTAGAACATAGATGCTCTGGAATCAATTACGAACTTTTACAATGTTGGCAACTAGAATCACCATAGAAGAACATGAACACGGAATCTTAGAGTAGCACCATCATACACAAGGCCGAGTAATCTCAGCTTCCCAGTAAACTAAAACCCCTCCCCAAGACCATAACTTTACTCCACAAATTGCAAAAAAGGAAATCATCAACATAATTACTGCCATAATTCAAGGAAATTGAGTAAGAGGGGAAGGAGGACTTAGCTTAGGTGTGGAGCTATCCGGTGGCGGACGGTGGACGACGGAGGCGGCGCAGGCAGCGGCTTTCCTCGGCGTGGCAGCGACGGCGAGCCACGAAGCTTCGCCGGTATGAGGGAGCTCGACAGAGGAGAGACGCCACTGCTGAGCATTTTTTTATTGGGGAAAAGAGAAGGACAACGAGAGGAACGGCGGGAAGTGAGATCCGAGACGGGGCGGCGGAGATCGGACTCCTTCCGATTTGGGAATTTTTTTTCGAAATGAAGAAAGAAGAAGAAATGAGATTGGGGATTGCAGTAGAGAAAGAAGACGATGGATTTGGTGTTGAGGAGCATTTACCTTATGACTTTCTAATTAATCTATTTTAGACCATGCAATATTAAATTCTTTTTAGTTTTGGGCCAAGGACTTAATCAAAACTGGGCCGAGACTTGTGTCTAGAAATACTACAAATTAAGTGGTTTGGGCTCTAATTAGTAAATGGACCAATTTTAATTATTGTTAGGTTGGGCCGAGATCTAATTGTTAAGCTTGGAAATAAATAATATTGGAGGGGAATTAATTTAAGGAATTGAGCTTGGAACTTAATTAATTTAATTCCCGAATAAATTATTGAGTTTCCAAAGATGGAAAATATTAAAGTTGAGACGCGAAGGGCAGATCGGCGTCGCCCCGCGACGCCATGGGCGGCCTTAAGAAAAATCCTAAAAGCTAAGACTAAGACGTAGGTGCTATCCTATAGGATGCATGCATTCTTTTATCAGGAAAAATAGTTCGAGTACTAATTAGCGTGTTACGTTATTTATTTCTAAAGGAGAATTTATACAAGGGCAAGTGATGCCAAACGAGGAATTTTAATTGGAGATAAACATACCAGGTGGGCTTTCTTTTAATATCCAACACTATAGTGTGGATATAAAGCAAATACTTTTGAAGTTATGAAATATCATCTTTTCTCAAAATGAGACTGTGGTTATTTTTTTTAAAGTTGTTGTCATGCCATAAAACGTTTATTGTTGAGACCTGTCTGTTGGGGCGATATGCCTTGGGTTCTGGCGACGCCAAACCATGAATGAATTCGGTGATGAACGAATTCAGTGATGAACAAATTCGGTGACGAACGAATTCGGTGATGAACGAATTCGGTGATGAACGAATTCGGTGATGAACGAATTCGGTGATGAACAAATTCGGTGACGAACGAGTTCGGTGATGAACAAATTCGGTGACGAACGAATTCGGTGATGAACGGTGAACGATGAACGATGAATGATGAAAGAACTTAGTCTGCAAACGAACTTTTAGCTCCCAAAAGAATTTAGTAAGCTCGGGCCTTTTAAGAAAAACCCCCGTGTGATACTATTGATGGATAACAACTTATATTTGTATGTTTTGTTTTCGGCACGTGTCCACTGAGTACTCATGTACTCAGCCATGCATGTATTTATAAATGTGCAGGTTGAACGTCAAGTTGGAGAAGAATTGATCGGAGTCGATGCTACTAAATAAGCATGTGTATTTCTCGACGATTCGTGTCTTCATACACGAAGTCGTTTAATAGGGACCCTTTTCCGCTGCATATATATTTTTTTTGTTAAGTGAGAATCTTATAGTCTCACCTTCGAACTCTGATTTAGTTGTTATGGTGAATGATTCTATTTTGAGATCTTGTAATCAAATACTTGGCTTCTAATTGTGGTATCAATTGATTGGCCTTTCGGCAAGTTCATTGAGTTCTTTCCTCGTTTCGTTAATTCCGCTTATTAGTCACGGATTTCCCGCCTTTGCTATCATTAGCAAAGTACGGTCGTGACATTACCTGTATAGGGCACATATCATCTATCAACATATCATATAGACCATCGCTTCGGTTATCTAGAAGACGAATGATCAAACATGTGTGCAGTAGTTTTTTCCCACATCGACAAAGGTACCTTAGTCTATTGTTTTAATGATATTCAGGTTTCTTATTTGTGTTGAACGAGTATCTCTTTAATTCTAATTGCAGATTAATCATTAATTGAATTTTCCCTTTGTGTGTATTGCAAAAAATCTTACTCTTTTCAAATTTGTTGTTTTGTGCACATATTTCTGAAGTAGGTGATAACGGAATTAAAAAACCGATTCGTGGTCCATGGTTACATCAATGGTGCATTTAGAGTAGAAACTGTACTATTTCATTTTTTGTCCATGGTTACATCAATGGTGTTTTTTTGCTAATATAGTTTGGCCTATATAGAATGAGGACTTCTTATGAACTGACTTTTGTTGTTGTATTGAATGTTTCTGTAATGAATTTGGTGCGTGAGGAATTACTATGGAATGACTTTTTCTGGAATGATTTCTTATGGAAAGGCACTTATGGAATGACTTGGTTTATTTATAGACTGCTACTCATTAATCTCGTTATTCGGTCATCTTATGTTTATGTATTTTATTGATAAATAATTTTCCATTACTCACTCTAATCATTAAATGCAAATTTGTGGATTTGATAGTAATCATGTTAATGCTATATTTATAGATGGTATAAAAGGTATGCATATTTCTTTTCAGAATCAATTTTCCATACTCTTTAAAAACATTTAATGCAATAAATGATTCAAATAATTTACCAACACTTATTATGACATTAATATGGTCATATCAAATGCTATTAAAAGCATTAATCGCGTTATTATTGCATTAACACTATTAACTTTTAAATAAATGCATTAATTCTAAAATACAAAATGCATTAGTTGCATTATTAATACCTTATTTAAAATTAAAAATTAGAATCCTAAAAGAACAAATATAAAACCTGACGATTAAGATCTCCCTTTCATTAATTCCAGAAACATTCACAAAATACAATATATTTAATTAGCACATGTGAAACACTTGGAAACTGAAAATAAGACCAACTTTTTATAAAAAAATGAGGCGCCAGTTTTGCCACCAAAAAATGGGCGGCAAAAGTAAATACACATTTAAATTTGTGTTCAACAACTTCTATAAATACATTCACTTCAGCTTCTTCAAATTTAATGCTTCAAATTCAATGCTCCAACAACCTCAAGTCTTCATAACTTCTTCAATCCAATAAATGGGTCGATTGAATTTCCGTCACGAGTTTAAAAACCAGGTTGTGCAGTACATAATCGGGAAGTGCGTCAATGGAAAACCACCCCGGGGCACGATGAAGGAGGCGCAACTGAAGTTCAAGATTTCCCGTCAATCATGCTCAAGGCTGTGGAGTGCTGCCTAAAAACAACAAGAAGCAGGTCAGACAATTCAGTTAGTAAGCAACAAAAAGACCAGGTATTATCCCAAGAGAGTTACTTTAGATGTTGATATGTTAATGAGCCTACATTACTCTAAGAGGAACAACCTCTTGAGCTTGAGTGCTGGGTTAAAATGTTCCAAAACCACAGTTTGGAGATGGGTCAAAGCAGGTTTGATCAGGCCACATACTTCGGCCATCCGGCCAGATTTAACAGCTGATAATAAACTGCTACGCATGAGATTCAGCTTGGAAGCATTAGAATTGGATACGAACCTGAATAGGATCAGATTCAAAAATATGCACAATACCATTCATATTGATGAAAAATGGTTTTATATCACAAAAAGTTTGTTTTGTACTTCTATTCACTATATTTTTAGTAATTTATTCTTACAAATTTTCTATCCATCCATCAATAGTTCGTACTACATTATGATTATGAGTTCTATACTTCTATTCATTATATATTTTTTTTCTTACAACTACTCCGTACGACCATAAAAAAAACAGTCTATACTACCATCAGTACTGATTCGGCCCCCCACTATCAAAATCATGCGTTCGCCATTAAATTTATCATACATGTGAAACTATCATGCATTACCGATGTCGTATGTGCACTAGTTTAGTATGTATGGTACGAATTAATTCAATTTATACCATTCATACCAAACTTAACATGTATGGTTTGAATTAGAGGTGGATAAACAGTCAGTTAACCAACCCTAAAAATTGGTCAAAAAATTAACCGGAATCGACCTGATCTCTAGTTCGGTTACTTACTAATCGACTCGGTTAGAACCGGTCGGTTATTGGTTATAACTGAAATAACCGAATAATTCAAAGTCCAACACTTCAACTTTTAACTTTTCGTCTACTTTTATTATTTGTTTAGCCACTTCAAAAGTTTAAAATAATGTTTAGGCACTTTATTAACTTTTAAAGATCTTATCTTTAAAATAGGAGTAATATTTAATCACTTTAATGACTTTGAGATATTATAAATGATAGTGACACAAATTAAAATGGACTTTGACAAAATTTGGAAGTAAATGTCACGCCCGCATTTTCTAAGGATAGAAAACACGGTTGATCGCGACTAGGGGAGGATTAAAGAAGCGGGGAAGAAAGGGGAAAACAACATAACTTGACCATAGCTCGAAACAAATGGGAATAGCTCGAATAAAATCAGAGTATCTCAACAATCAACATTCAACAACTCAAAAATGAATACTATCTCAACGATACAAGAACTCAAAAGAAAGACAACTACTTAGCGGAAGCATTTCGAGAGAAGGAATATGCCACGTGTGAAGACATGACACATTCTAAACACTTAATTTCTTCAACGGTCTTGCTCAACACCCACCGCACCCGTCACGCTCAACCTGCAATTTTTAAAAGAAAAGCAGGGCTGAGTACTTGATGCACTCAGTGGACTCATGCCGAAAACATTTTATAAAAGTATTTATCATGCCACCATTGAGTGACCTTGGGGTTTTAACTTTAGAAGTCGCCCAAGACACTAAAATCATTTCCATCGTAAAATTCGGTTGATCAACCATTTTCCCATAGCTATCTACCATATCTGATCCATTGATGACAAGGAACGTGGCCACATTCCAAGTCACTAGACCGGCCGACCCAAAAGACGGCTCACGATCTCCATAGGTGTACACTAGCCTGAATAGGGACTCACTCCCTAGACAGGCCCGAATTCGATTATCCATTGATGGCAAAAGCCACATCAGATAGGTTCCATAGAATAAAACAAAACACGGCATGACAAATATTCATATCATTTTCACATAAAAATATACTTAGGGCATAGCCCTTATTTAAAAAGAAAGCCCACCTCGCTTGCTTATACCACACAATCACGACTTTACGCAACCTTTTACTCTTGGTACCCTCGTACGTGCAACAACCCTTGTCAATATCACCACACAATCAGGTTTTCCATTATTACAATTATCATGCATGTCCTATCGTTCCTTTCATCGTTTTCTTAGATTGTCCATTCCCGAACGTTCATCAACATAAGGAAAAACAAGCCATAATACTTCTCAACGTGTTACACATAATCATGCCATAGGATACCTTCTTAAATCATACATGCATCATATAATTCATTAAAACTTAGCAACAAGTGATATTTTCACCTAACAACAAAACTGGCAGAATTGCGCGGTTGGTTTGTAAAAATCATTTAAAATTCATCCGGTCTCCGTTGGGGCTGAAACTTTTCCACAATACATTAGACACATAAAATATCATTCAATTAAAATTTCACATCAAAATAATCTTTTTAGTTCGGTCAAATCGAAAACGTAACTCCCTGGTCGAGAAAAACAATTTCTGGCAGAACTGCGCAGTCAACTTCAAAAATTCACCAAAAATACATCTTTCGTCCAAATAGGTTGAAATTCACACACCACACAGAACACACCTTAAGGTTTACTCAGAAAAAAGAATCGTATAAAAAGGAGTTCGTTTGGTCGGTCAAACATGCGTCGGAACCTACTGTCCGAATACTACAGATTTCATGCTCCAAAATTCGAGTTATCCTAAATGAATGCAAGGAAATCAAGGCTGGGAATTGATCGGTGATTACCTTCTTAGGCGGCAGAAAACTCTCTTCTCCAACTCGGTTCTTTCTCTAAATTTTAGTTCCTGATTTTTCTTGGTATTGAATTTATGTGTAGAAAGATCGTGGGATTGATTGG
This sequence comes from Salvia splendens, assembly GCF_004379255.2. Lineage (NCBI taxonomy): Eukaryota > Viridiplantae > Streptophyta > Magnoliopsida > Lamiales > Lamiaceae > Salvia > Salvia splendens. The sequence continues at coordinate 20,979,306 of NC_056048.1, forward strand.
ATATATATAGGCAAAACTGATAGATATTGATGGATTTGGTGGTTGGAGAGATTTTAGGGAGTATAGATATGGGTAAATCGTTTGGTGATATGGTTTAGAGAAATATATTTGACAAAGTCAACTAGGAAAAGATTTAATTAGATTTATTTTATTTGATTTTTTTTTCTTTTTTTTTTTACGGGTGTTACAATCTACCCATCTTAACAAAAATTTCGTCCCGAAATTTGCTTACGTCCTTCGAATACAGAATTTCTCCATCATCTTGTCTTCCAAGCAGCTTCCTCATGTCGCTTAATTAACATTGTAGTTGAAAGTCACATCGCTGCCACTTTTAATAAATTACGCGAGATTAGACTATATCAAATTAAATTGCGCACTTCGCATCATCACTCCTTGTCTTGCACCCTCTTTTGCATTTGAACTTCATTTCGTCTTCGCTATCTTCCACTTCTTGAAATCTTCTTCGTCTTCTTTTTGTTCTTGTCGTTCATGGAAAACGTAGGAAATAGTAAACTAGTTCACACATCAAGCTTGCTCGAACGTTTCACGCAATTCCAAGAAAAAGTTTCATGGTCCACCGGCATCCATTCGCACTCTCGATCTCCTTTCCTCGTTGTGCCTTGACAAATTAGGGGTTCTCCCCAAACTTTCAGATTTTCGTTCGTTTTCGTCACTCGGGAAAGTGATAGATTATCTCAACTTAAACTACGGTTCGCGTGTATTCAATCTAGCCTACAACATAAGCACTCTATGTTCGCCACATACTTCATCATCTCTCATCTCAACATCTACCACAATTAACGTCATTCATACCACAAGATAAACACACAACATTTTCACATCTCATAGCTAAACACTTTCGCACCTCACATTTGCATTCATAAAATTTTGACACAAAAGCTTTCTTCAAACTCTTTCACACTTTCCTAAAATTTCCACATCTCACTTTTAAAGTAAAAGTTTTGACTCAAAACTAAAATATACTTTCGCATAAACTTTCATCCATCGTATAAAACACTCCATAGAATAACGCATCATACTTTGCACCTCATAACATAAATATCATCATACTTCCATAGCTTAATTTTCCAAAGAAAAAGTTAAAACTATTTTTCTCGAAACTCAAAATTTTTTTTGAACAATTCATAAACACAACATTTTCCATTGATCAAATCTTTTCATAAAAGATAAGTCACCTCATTGCATAACATATCGCAAAACACACACATATATATTTTTATAACCATAGCTCCTCTAAACCGTTGTAAAACATACTTTGTTTTCATAACCATAGCTCTTCTATCCCATTGTAAAACATACTTTGTTTTCATAACCATAGCTCTTCTATCCCATTGTAAAACATACTATATTTTCTTAACCATAGCTCTTGTATCCCATTGTAAAACATACTTTGTTTTCATAACCATAGCTTCTCATCTCCTTTGCTACAAACTTTCTCATAAAAATTTTCATAAAAATAAATTACCTCTTTCTTGATTGAGCGTGGCGAAGCGAGATGTTGAGCCTTCAATACACAATTCTTGTCATTATTATTATCATTATTATTATTATCACTATTATTTTAGTCTAGCGAAACAAGTCTAGACTAAGACTGAAAAAGACTCTCGGGTCCAGAGCGGAAAGAAAAATTGCTCTGATACCACTTTGTCACGCCCGCATTTTCTAAGGATAGAAAACACGGTTGATCGCGACTAGGGGAGGATTAAAGAAGCGGGGAAGAAAGGGGAAAACAACATAACTTGACCATAGCTCGAAACAAATGGGAATAGCTCGAATAAAATCAGAGTATCTCAACAATCAACATTCAACAACTCAAAAATGAATACTATCTCAACGATACAAGAACTCAAAAGAAAGACAACTACTTAGCGGAAGCATTTCGAGAGAAGGAATATGCCACGTGTGAAGACATGACACATTCTAAACACTTAATTTCTTCAACGGTCTTGCTCAACACCCACCGCACCCGTCACGCTCAACCTGCAATTTTTAAAAGAAAAGCAGGGCTGAGTACTTGATGCACTCAGTGGACTCATGCCGAAAACATTTTATAAAAGTATTTATCATGCCACCATTGAGTGACCTTGGGGTTTTAACTTTAGAAGTCGCCCAAGACACTAAAATCATTTCCATCGTAAAATTCGGTTGATCAACCATTTTCCCATAGCTATCTACCATATCTGATCCATTGATGACAAGGAACGTGGCCACATTCCAAGTCACTAGACCGGCCGACCCAAAAGACGGCTCACGATCTCCATAGGTGTACACTAGCCTGAATAGGGACTCACTCCCTAGACAGGCCCGAATTCGATTATCCATTGATGGCAAAAGCCACATCAGATAGGTTCCATAGAATAAAACAAAACACGGCATGACAAATATTCATATCATTTTCACATAAAAATATACTTAGGGCATAGCCCTTATTTAAAAAGAAAGCCCACCTCGCTTGCTTATACCACACAATCACGACTTTACGCAACCTTTTACTCTTGGTACCCTCGTACGTGCAACAACCCTTGTCAATATCACCACACAATCAGGTTTTCCATTATTACAATTATCATGCATGTCCTATCGTTCCTTTCATCGTTTTCTTAGATTGTCCATTCCCGAACGTTCATCAACATAAGGAAAAACAAGCCATAATACTTCTCAACGTGTTACACATAATCATGCCATAGGATACCTTCTTAAATCATACATGCATCATATAATTCATTAAAACTTAGCAACAAGTGATATTTTCACCTAACAACAAAACTGGCAGAATTGCGCGGTTGGTTTGTAAAAATCATTTAAAATTCATCCGGTCTCCGTTGGGGCTGAAACTTTTCCACAATACAGTAGACACATAAAATATCATTCAATTAAAATTTCACATCAAAATAATCTTTTTAGTTCGGTCAAATCGAAAACGTAACTCCCTGGTCGAGAAAAACAATTTCTGGCAGAACTGCGCAGTCAACTTCAAAAATTCACCAAAAATACATCTTTCGTCCAAATAGGTTGAAATTCACACACCACACAGAACACACCTTAAGGTTTACTCAGAAAAAAGAATCGTATAAAAAGGAGTTCGTTTGGTCGGTCAAACATGCGTCGGAACCTACTGTCCGAATACTACAGATTTCATGCTCCAAAATTCGAGTTATCCTAAATGAATGCAAGGAAATCAAGGCTGGGAATTGATCGGTGATTACCTTCTTAGGCGGCAGAAAACTCTCTTCTCCAACTCGGTTCTTTCTCTAAATTTTAGTTCCTGATTTTTCTTGGTATTGAATTTATGTGTAGAAAGATCGTGGGATTGATTGGATATATATAGGCAAAACTGATAGATATTGATGGATTTGGTGGTTGGAGAGATTTTAGGGAGTATAGATATGGGTAAATCGTTTGGTGATATGGTTTAGAGAAATATATTTGACAAAGTCAACTAGGAAAAGATTTAATTAGATTTATTTTATTTGATTTTTTTTTCTTTTTTTTTTACGGGTGTTACAGTAAATTACATTTTTTTCTATTGTGATGCCACATAAAGCAGTGCAAAATCAATGTAATGTAGATATGAAATTTTAAAAGTATAAAAATATTATACTACCACCGTTCACGAAAAATAGTCTCATTTTGTCATACTTTTCTCACTTTTTCTCTTATCTGACATTTTACCTACCTACCTACTTTTTCTCTCTCTATCTCTCTTACTTTACCCATTTTTTCTTCCCTTTATGTTACTTTACCAATTTCTCATTAAAACTCGTGCCGTCGACAAATGTGACTATGTTTTGCGGACGGAGGAGTAGAAGTTTATTAATTAAAAAAATAATTGAAATTAAAAATGAATTTAATTTCGGTTATCGGTTGACTTCGAGAAAAATTTCTTATCTGTACCGACTCGAACACCGTGAATTTCGATTATCGGTTAACCAATAACCGATCGGTTTCGGTTCGGTTCTCGATTAACCGCGAACTGTTTACCCACCCATAGTTTGAATTTAGAGAATTCGGAATGAAGATCTCAAATGACTATGAGTTGCCTAATCTGATGAACTCAAAAAAAATTTATATTACTCTATCTAAAATTTATTATTTTCACTTAGAAATAATGGTTGTGCACGTGATGCCAATCATCTTACAAGGCAGGGGGTTTCAAGAACATGTTACATGCTTAAATATATGTGCATTACCTCAATCACATATGCAGATTAAATTGTGAAAACTTGGCAAATTAATATGAATGTGCAAAATGAGGTTGATGATTATTTGAGTAATGATAATCTGAGATGTTGATAGAGAACATAATTTTGGTCATCATTAATTTTGGTCAACATTGCCAATACATGATTTTGATAAAACCCATAACCCATTTCTATGTAGAATTATGGTCGAATCTAGAACGTTTAAATGGGTTCGAGCAAATATGTTAGTGAAGGCCCATTTCGCCTTAAAAGGCCCAAATACAACTTTCTATAGATCACTGATTTTTGTATAGTTTTCACTTTCCACAACTCACATTTCCCCTAAATCTCCGGCGACGATGGAGCTCGTCAGGTGAGTTTTTCTTCCTCATACTCTACGAGGATGCTTTGAGTTGTTTGTTTTACGGTCGAGTTATGGTTAATGTCTGACTTATTGTTGTAATTCGAGCAGGTTTTTGATGAAATTAAACAATCGATTGAGCTTAAAAATGGCACCGTCGTACACGCCACCATAATCGGTTCGTCATTTTCCCTGTGACTATTTCGTTTATAAATTCACGTTGTTAGTTCCTGAATTTTTAGTTACTTTTCCTGCAACTGGATTGTTTCTTCCGCTATAGTATATAATACTGCTTGAGCGTTCAGCATTCATTAATTCAAGTAAACTTTCTAGCTTTCGGTGTCAAGATGTCAATAATGAATTCTAGGTATGCTTACTTAAATCAAAATAAATATTGAGAAAATGCCTTAATAGAAGGAAGAAAGAGACATATTTGGCTTATCACAGTGTGGAGCATTTGAAGTAGGCCCTGCTTTCTTTCTTGCAATTCGGTGTCAATATAAAATTTATAGTGATTTTGTTTCTGAGAAGCGAAAAAGCAACAACATAAATTGTGTTTACAACTATCCGGTTGTTTTGTAGTCAGTACTTGGTGTCCGAGCCATAATTTGGTTTGTCTAACTAAATTGTGTTTACTGGATTACTATAATATGCTTACTTAAACCAAAATTAAGTACTGAGAAAATGCCGGAGTTTTAGTAACCCTGCTAAGATTTCAATATTCAATTGTAGGTCTTATATATAAGAGTTTTAGTAACTTTTGTTTATTACTTGCAAAAAGGAAAGATTGCTAGAATGAGGTTACAGCTCTCCGATGGTTTGATTGTTTCTGTTCCACCTGCTAGGTTTATTCACATCTCTATTTCCTTGTTATAGGTGTCGATATCAGTATTAATACTCTCTTAAAGGTTAATCCCAAAATGCTATTAAAATCAAGACAATTACCCAAGTTTCGAGCCCACAATCCGAGTATTCCTTCTCTCTACCACATCCTCCAATTCAATGCCTCAATGTCAAACCTAAAAGTAGTATGGCGAAAGGATCCGAAGCTCGATCAAGCAATCGAGAACGACAAGAAATGGCGACTCTGCTACCGGGTTGTCCGCGAAGTCCTAAATGAACCGGGTCAGGTAATCCCGCTCCGGTACTTAGATAAACGCCGCGAGCGGCTTCGTTTGCCCATTAAACTTGAAGAATTTCTTTCCCAAAATCCGGGTTTGTTTGATATATATCAGGACAGGATTAGGCCCAAATCTGACCTGGTTCAGTTCGTCCGTCCCAGTGATAGATTGAATCGGTTTTTGGAGGAGGAGAAATCGATTTACAGCGATAAATAGCCGCTTATAGTAGCGAAATTGTGTAAGTTGCTCATGATGGCGAAGAATAGAGTAGTTAGTGTTGAGAAATTGGTTGAGGTGAAGAGGGAATTTGGTTTCCCCAATGATTTTCTAGTGAGAATAGTGTCTACGCATCCAGAGTACTTTAGGTTGCATGGATTACCCGGAGAGGGGCAGTCATACCTTGAATTGGTCTCTTGTAATGAGGAGTTTGGTAAGTCTGTTATTGAGAGGCGAGCAGAGGAGGAGTCGAGGTTGATGGGGATCAATGTGAGGCCTGCATTCGAGTGGAAGCTTCCACCGGGGTTCTTTTTCAAGAAGGAGATGAGGGAGTGGGTTAGGGACTGGATGGAGCTGCCTTACATTTCTCCATATGAGGACGTGTCTCATTTGGATCCTGCTTCACCAGAAATGGAGAAGAGGATGGTGGGGGTTTTCCATGAGCTGCTCTCTTTGTCGATTTATAAGAGAGTGCCAGTGCCCATCCTGGGCAAGGTTTGTGAGGATTTTAGGTATTCTAATGGTTTCACAAGTGTATTTACAAGGCATTCGGGGATTTTCTATATGTCTTTGAAGGGTGGGATTCAGACAACAATGTTGAGGGAAGCGTATAAGGGTGAGGAGCTGGTTGATCTCGATCCTCTGTGTGAGATAAAGAACAAGTTTGTTGAAATGCTGGAAGTGGGGTGGCGGGAGAGGGCAGAGAAATTGAGAATGCGCAGGGGAGGTGTTGGGAAGGATATGGAAATCTTGGCCGCTAGGAATAAGGAACTCAGATGTGATGAGCAGAATACAGAGAAATTAGCTGAGTAGGAAAATCTACCCCCGAAGAGACGTGTTCACTTGCATCCAGAACCGACACTTGATCTTTATTTGTGGCCTGTTGATTGCGACCGAAGGTAATGTTTGCCTGCGCATCCAGTTGCATAGGGTTTTGATTATTTCTGTAGAAATCAATCTCACACAAATGCTTTCCTGCAGTTTTACAACCTTGTCTAATGGTTGCACGGTCAAAAGGCGGCACACCCATGATAAAGAAGAAGCAGTCGCCGTTGCCAGAGCTCCCCAAGATAACAACACTATGCAACTTCCTGAAAATGACAAGAGACAGGTTCTGTTGATCCTTTGTATCTGTGTAACTGTACTATAGATTTGGAAATGTTCCATGTAGCTGCTAGATAGGTCTGTTTTGTATAAATGGCTCATTTCTTCACAGACGGACAGGTTCGAGCATTCTGGACCAGTCAAAGATAATGTACTTAACTTGATTTCATCAGCAATATTCTATAGTAGTAGTATAAGTTAGTTTGTTGTTATATTTGATTTCGTTGCTTGAAATATTATTTGTTAAATACTACTAGCACACTTGGAGTTGGTGTAAGGCCTGTGAATTGGTAAAACCCACACTTACAAAATCACAAGGTAACTCTCTTTTATACTCCATGTCTTACTATCATTTTTCAATGTGAGATGAAAGTCTTTGTTTACGATCTGAAATTCTACAGTCTTTTATGCATGCAAGTCCTTTGTTAATATTGGTCTTTATGTGCATTCCCATTTATTTAAGTGTTGTAATAATTGCTCACTCACATTGATTTAATATTGGTCTGTTATGTAGAAATGTCTCATTTCTTCACATAGATGGCCGACTGGGTTCTCGAGCATTCGGGATCAGCCACCGATAATGTATTTGTGTACTTCACTTGATTTCATTCAGCAATATTGTACTTAGTAATATTTTTCAGTTTGTTGATACATTTCATTTCGTTGTGATTTCATCTTGACGCGTAGAATCAGATGGCAGAGCCGTCGTGGTGATGTTAACATTGAGTGCAATATATTTTTTTAAAAGAAGAGTACTAATGATTTTTCATGCACTCTGTAATGACATGAACACCTAACTTATTGAGGTGAATTGGAGGAGTGTCTTATCAAATAAGCTATTATTTCGCGTGGCATTATAATTAAAAATTCTTAATCACGCATGAACTGGAATTAGAACTCCGAAGCTATTCTCACACAATGAAGTTCCGGATGCTCCTAGTTAATTTTACTAATACTCAATTAGAGCATTACCCTTTTAAGAAATGTCATTTAGAAAGCGACATTCCAAATAGTAAAATGTATCCCTTAGAACGGTGGGAGTATTAGTTATGACGTTGAACACACGTATAAGAATTTAACTTAACTAGGAGTCTCTAGATTTCCAGAGGTTTTATATTCATTGTGTTTTTATGAGAAACAAATTATATGTCGAAATCTCATATTTCCAAAAAGTTATTGAAGCATTCATTTTTGCCTTTTCTATTTTCTATTAGTTGGGGCAGTGCTGTTTAATGGCGGAAAAGTGCTAAAGACAGACAATTGAGATCTATTTGGGGACGACGTAGAAAAACATCCGCATGGAGATTATACGAAATGATCCGGGTCATGCCTTCTTATGTGGCTTACACCGATGCCCATTGATTCATATGCGAATTTGCCAAAAAAGAAATCGTTTATAATTCGATCAACACTATTTTTCGGTGTGTTTTCCCTTTGATTATTATTTCATACTCAATCCATTTATTAAAAGTGATAATTTTTTCTTTTTAGATTATTTCACTAAAAATTACTTATTTTTAAAATAAAAATAATACTCCATTATCTTTTTCTTTCTTTCTTACTTTATTCTTTTTACGCAACTAACAAAATAACACTATATCAAATTTCGTTTGAAAAGAAAATGTTTCATACGAGTTAGTGAAAGATATATAATCTAATAATATTGGAAGAATGTAACTATTATAATTTCTATGTGTATAGAATCATTAATAAATATTAAATTTAATCAATTTTGAATTGTGTATGTGTGTGGCAGAGTGAGTGTGGGAGGATAGTTTTTTTTATCACACTTAAATTAGCAACGACATGGCGTGATTAATAATTAGTGAATGGTAATTAAATTCATAAATAGGTCAAATTTATTTTGACAATTAATATTAAAGATTCAAACAAAATATGATCACTTTTGGAATAAAAAAGATATTGATTTCTAAAATTATAACCTTTAGCCAAATTCTACTTTTTTCATAAATTTTAAAATTCATCTAAAATATATAATAAATTTTATATTTGTTTGCTATTTTCAACGTGATTCAAATAAGATATTTCTGGAAAAAATTTATGCTACATGTGTAAACGTAAAATTTTTAAGATATTGTAGACTACTTAAAAAGGCACGTAGTTAGTCAGCTGTAGTAATGATATGTCACGAAAATAACAAACGAATGTAAAATTTATAATATTTTAAATTAATTTTAAAATTCTTAAAAAATACCAAAATTTGGCAAAATATTTATAATATTAATAACAAATTCCTCAATTAAAAATTACTAGTACTACTAAATAAAATGTGTAGCGCCAAAATAATATTTTTGGCAAAAGCTTGAAATAAAAAAAAAGAGTAAGGACCAAAATTGGTTCTGAACATATCCCCAGTTTATTATTTTGGTCCTAAACTTTATCTTTTGAATTTTTTGGTCTTATAAATTTAAAATCGGATCACAATTGGTCCTCCGTTAACAATTCCGTTAATATTTGACGGTCTGCGATATTAATCACAATTTTGACCAACTTAAATAATTTTTAATTATTTAATCATTAAAATTATTTTTTAAAATAAAATCATAAATTATTTATTCCAGTGGCCACTTTCATCTTCTTCCTCCACTTTCATCAATGGCGTAACCCTAGAATTTCCTGCACCCGATTTGGGACATCCTTGTTGGATGAGAGTAAGAAGAAGGATTGAGCGAAGAGATTCAACCGAGCTAAGCTCATCACCGGATAATAGGTGAAATGCTGCTTACTGATTAAGAATCTCGCGAATTTGTCGAATTCGAGTTTCCGATTGTAGTATAGTGACGTAATTGAATGAATTAAAAAAATTGGGGGAAACGGCGAAGAAGAGCATGTGTTGAAAATCCGGACCGTGGTCGAGGCTGTTGCAGGCAATGTGGTGCGCGTTGTGGTTGCGCTTCCACCACGCGATGCTGATTCCGGCGAGGCAGTTGCCGGAGAGGACTTGGATAAATCGATTGGAGTTCCTTGTAAGCATGATTTGGTAATGGCCGGAGTCGTGGCCGAGCCAGCCGCTCTGGATCCACAGAAACCCCATGGCGCCGCCTCAGAGGGCGTGGAGGAATGCGCCGTGGCAGAAAACGACGACGTAGAGGCAGAGGGAGAAGAGCATTGCGATGGCGTGGAGGGAGAATAGCACGTTGTGGCCTTTCTTGTCGAAGAGCCCTAATTTGGTGAATTCGTTGACGAGTTTGCGGTAGTCTTTGGAGACTTCGGAAACGACGTAGTTTGGAGGTGGAGGTGGTTGTGAAGGGGGTGAGGTGGGACCAGGCGTGTCCGGGGTGGTAGGCGACGAATGCGTTGGTGGCGTCGCGGCCGGCGAGGTTGAGGAGGGGGAGGTCTCCGCCGGGGTGGGATTTGATCCAATCGGAGACGTTGTAGATTTTGCCCTGGATTGAGATCCAGAGGTCGCCGGGCGTGTTGTGGGTGGCGAGCTCCTCGGCGATGATGTATTTCTTGGTTTCCGCCATTGTTGAAAAGATTTGATTTTTAGAGGTGGGGTTTTGAAGAAGAGGTGAGTGGTGAGCTCTTCTCTGCTCTGCTATGGTTGGTTATGGAGGTTTATCTCTCTACTGTGTTGAGCTTGAGCGCCATTGGAGATGAATTGCTAATTGAAATCTTGCTGTAATAAATTTATTTAATTAGGTGGTGGTATGGAAATATTTTTATTTTATTTTTTAGGGTTTTAGAGTTTATAATAAATAATTTATGATTTTATTTTTAAAAATAATTTTGATGATTATATCATTTAAAATTATTTAAGTTGGTGATAATTGTGATTAATATCACTCACGGTTAAATATTAACGGAATTGTTGACGGATGACCAATTATGATCCGATTTCAAATGTACTTTTAGTCTAAAAAAAAAACTACTCGTATTCTAGAATGTGCAGCTGAATGTAAAGCAGAGGAGTTTCGATTTCACTGCTAAAACTTTCTGTAGATCTGCAGAATCCGCTAAATTTCTTCATTCGTCGCTTTCACGTATCCTGATTTGCTGTTATTCTACTCTGTTATCATGAGTTACAGGAGGTTAGTGTGATTTTCTGCATCAATATTTGTTAAGTTATTCATAGAAGTTATATTGAATGTTGTTTTTGCATATCAATATCTGGAATTCTTTTCATCTGTAGATTTGACTGTGTAGTTTTTATTTAAGCCATTGGATTTCATTTGTGCCGAAAATTGGAGCAAATGAAAAATGAACGAATTGAAATGTAGTTGGAATTGTTCTCACATGATGCATTGCGAATTTAGGGATTATTTAATTTTTCCCTCAGAAAAGAGTGAAGCCTTGTTTATGGACGCTTCCTGATCTCCAAATCATTAAACGATGCATGATTGTTTTATCACCGAGTGCAGTGCAGCTGCCGTCGCTAAGTATTTGAAGCCAAAAATTATCTGCGATTCCCAAGCTTGCTATTGCTAGTCATTTTGAATCTGAATAAAACAGAAAAGTAAGTGGTTGAATTAGGGTTTTAGAAATGAGTTAATATGTACATGTTGTAAATCATGTTTTATGTGAAACTGAAATTATGTAGGTAGGCTAACATAAGTACAACAAACACAGATAACATAGTTGAATTTGGAAGATAATCGTGTGACCTTTATGAGGCCAGTAAGCATCGTATAGGATAATTATCGATTAGCTTCTGCGTGAGGGATGGGCTCAAGAGTTACTCGTCTCTTCTTTCATTTCTAATTTGGAGAAAAGATCCCATCCAATGGGATCTTTGTTTGAAATGGGTTAAAAGAACTTAGGCCACTTTATGATTGTTAAGAGAGGGCTTGTCTTACATGCGAATATTAATGAAAAAATTGACTTATATGTTGCATTTACTGTTAAATTATGATGAAGTTATATTCGCACAGGGATCACAGAGGCTCGAGGTCTGCCCTTTTTGATAACATGGACACCCTTGAAGCGGGTGGACTCAGGGCCTCTTCATCATATTCAAGTGGCTTGGATGATCACAACAATGAGCAAACTATGGATAGTTTGCATGATAGAGTCAGCTTTTTAAAACGTGTGAGAACCACCTTCCTAAACAACAAAACTTTCTCTCGTTATTAGTATGCCAATGTATGTTACTTAGTTGTGGTGGTACTGGTGCTATAGTTTTATTATTTTCATTATGGTACATTTTCAGTCAGCTGCTAGATATAGTTGTAGTATAAAAAAGTCATTTTAATATGCACATTTTGAACCCAGTGTGTTCAATTGAACCAAATTCAAAAGATGACGGACACAATCTTCATTCTGATGGCATTCTAATTACAGTCTGTCTTATGATAAGCCAATATTAATCCTTTGTAGCCTGCTGAAAATGAGCTGAACTAGTTATCCAGCTTTATACTATACCAGTGGTTTTACATGGGGATTCTTATTTGATTCTGCCATTGGTTTTGTGGCATATCAGTTCTTACAAATACAATGGACTCAAATGGTGGCTGCAGTTTTAGCTCATATTTGGTATTGATGAATCTTCAGTTTCATAGGATAAATTGATAATAATTTAGTTCCCACATCAAGAGTGAAACACAAATAGAAGAATTCAATTACTGGACTAAAACAATTCAGTGCTGTGTAATGGGTAGTATGTTCCATCTACACTACAATAACAATATAGATTCCAATCCTAATAAGCTGGGATAACTCAGTTCAGAACTTGCATGCTTAATAACCCTGAAATGCCAACAAGATTCACCTACCCCAGGAAGAAAATTATAAGCTATTTTATTCATAACCAAAATGGTTGTTATGTCTGTATGCTACTAGAAGTTTCTTAAGCTAATAAACTCTAACTAAAGAAGTGTCACTAATAATCCAGATTAACAGAATGGGGTTAATCAGAATGTTTGAGTTGTTTATCCTGTGTGGGGTATGTTAACATTATTATCGCTTTACCGGCACTTTTCTTGTGGCAGTTGACGGGGGGACATACATGAGGAGGTGGAGACTCACAACCGTATGCTAGATAGAATGGTATGTATGCCTGTGGATGCATGAGGAAACTTTAAACACTTTCAAGTTGTAAAATTGTTCTTATCGTTTTGGTTTCCTTTTTAAATTAATAAGGGCAATGCGATGGATGCATCAAGAGGAATTATGTCAGGAACAATGGATCGTTTTAAAATGGTAGACTTAATAGATCCCTGTACTTCTTTATTTCTCTTAATAAATCATTCCTTTTCCTGTTTAGCTTTCCTGAAGTTGGCTTTGATGATCTTCTCTCGGTGTTTGAAAAGAAATCAATTAAGAGAATCTGCAAACTTGCAGGATATTTTGTGATTTCTTTCTTTGTGCTGTATTATGGGATTAGGTGAGCATCATTATTTCATTTGGTGCAGGTTGTGTCATAGATGTATGACTTTATATTTTTCTCTCTCACCACTGAAAATCAAATACATATTCTCTCTCTTCTATCTCCCTTCCCTTCTTCTTCCTCTGCTTCCCCCGCAAAAGTCGACGAAAACAAGGAATCAAATGGAATGTTGCGAGAAAAAGGGCAAGGTTTATTTTCGGTGGTGTTATCCGAAGTGTGTGGATTTTGACTTGGTTGGGCAGAGTCGGCGCGAATGTGGGGTTGGAGGAGAGGACGAAGTTAATTTGTTTAATTTTGAGGGTTTCCGTTGTTTGTTTCATTTGTAGCTGATGCACTTTTTATTAGCACTACAAATACCTGCAAGTATATAGGGTATAAATAGTATAACTAATGGTCAGTACCAGATATCGAACACATGGAAAATAATCACAGACTGTCTACCTTCTGCTAAGCTTCTTTCACTATTTGGAAAACCGAGAGAAAATTGAATTTTTGAAAATAAAAACAGAATTGAACAACTTAAGCAGATAAAACACAGAGACAAATAGATGAGGTAAGGGAATTTCAGGGATGTGCGTTCACATTTATGGTTATACAAATTCCAACTACAATATCCTCGGACAGAACTACTTCAGAAGGACGAGTCACCTAAGTTATGCTCATGCGATACAAACGTAGATTACTAACACTAGGGGTGTCAATCTAGATCCATAACTCCTAAATGCTCCTAAGACCCTTAAAAAGTCCCCACTCACAATTAACAGTGCTGTTTTAAGGGAAGCTAATTGTGGTGTCTGCTAAGCAGATCTAACTCGCCAACCTCCTCTCACGATTATGTAGCAAGTTTATTAAATCATCACATAATGTGTCACTCAAACGTGAAACAATTATCCAACACTTAGAAAAGAAACGAAGTAAGAACAAAACGGAATTGTATAACCAAAGTCGTTACTAACACATACCTAGAATCCTATGAATTTAGTTACACATGATAGAATAAGCTAAAGACATAGTTTTTAGGGAAAACAATGAAAACATAAAGACTAAAGCTAATAAACCCAAAGGTTGAATCCTTATAGTCTAGATCTTCTCTTGATTCCTTATTCCTTGCACTTTGATGATCAAAGAAGAACTCTAAAAATTATGCTTTAGAATTATGTAGCAGAAAGAAGATGCTTGTTGAAGAGGTTTGAGAGGGTATTTTATAGCTGAAAAATCGTTCCTAATCAGTTAAGGAAAAAGGTAGCCAAGTATGGTAAATCTTGGGGGGAAAGTAGGTCAAATCTGTGCGCCGCGTTTTCCCAGCGGACAGCTGCACCTTGGCCAGCGGTAACTGCGCGTTGATCCGTAGCCTTTGCCTCTTGAACAGCGGTCGCTGCACTTGTTTCAGCGGTCGTTGGCAATAATCGCGTAGCTTCTGGATCGCTTGGAGCGGTCGCTGTGCACACCCTAGCGGTCGCTGGACGTGTTCCTCTTTCCAGCACAACTTTTCCGGAGCGGAACGCTACTGGCTCAGCGGTTGGTGGCTGCCAGCAGTCGCTGGCTGTGTTGCAGCGGACCGCTTGGCGTCTCGAAAGCTCCAGATTTCCAACTTCAACTTTTAGCTATCTTTTTAGGCTCAAATATGCACATTTCTCACAAACACGTCAAAATACCAAAATAGATAAAATATGCAATTAAAGGACATGTAGTGCAACTTTGATTATTAGGATTGGTATACTGAAAAGCATATTTCGAGCATGTTGCACGGATAGAATTGCTTGTATACAATAAAATCTACAATCCACTTTTAACCCAAGACGAGAAGAAGTAATTTTATCGCATTAGCGTTTGCTTGTGCTTTTATAAGATGTTTCTCAAACATTTTAATGCATAAGAAACAAACAAGTCTAATTCTTCTGCATAGTAGACTGGTCGTGAGCGATGTTCACAGAAGGTGACACACTCGGTTCTTTGTAAAAGAGAAATAGAATTTCACAACCTAGATAGGCTTTGGCTACCTATCGTGAAACGTTGCAGTATCAGTCCGCATGTTTCCTTACCTTAGGAAATAAACGACACTGGTGTGGTATAGCACTGAAGGATCTAACAGTTGAGATAAGTCTTTCTTGCTATTTACTAAAAGACGAGGTCTCGGTGATTGTTATTTCTTAATCATTGTTGACATAACTGAAAGCTTGTTTAGAAACCGTGTGTGCTTTTATGCTTGGTCCAGCCTCTCAAACCTAGAGAATCCGCTAGATCACTTGGTCTAGGAATTCAGAGGATCTTGGGAGTCTCGGTCGTCGGACACACAATTTCCACATTCAAAATCCTCAACCCTCTATACTATGAATTTGTACAGGGAAGTAGGGATCGATCCCACGAAGACGGATGCGTAAGAAGGCATTTAAGAGACTCTGGAAAGTGGGTTGGCTGCTGCCACACAATTTTGGGTTGAGAAAATTATAACTAGGCTGGGGAATGAAAATTGGCTGACACTAGACCTAGGAAACAGAGAACATCATGCAAACATGAAACATCGTCACGACTTCAATAACTCAAACGAACTTCCTCGACCTAGTAAACAACTTCCTAACCTAGCTAAACATAGATCAAACGAGCAGTGGGGACCATTTCCGAAAACAGTAAAGTACCGATGAAAAGCTGCAAATAACTAATTCTGAAATTAACAAACAACTATCTGCATCTTATCACCTGATTCAAGCTCGAACATGGAGAAAACAGAGTAACAATAGATTCAAACAGAACAACAAAATTCGGACGTCTGAAACTGGTGATTAATCGGAAATCGAACAGATCTACATCTACTAGACTAAGTAAACAGAAACACAGAAACAAGCCATCAGATTCATGCACAATCAACCAACTCTGCTTCAGATCCACACGTCGGATGCTTAATCCACTCCGGATCCAAGCAATCTCAATCCAACTACGATCAAATACAACTCCATGAACTCCGATTAAACAAATCCACTCTGATAAAAACAATCCAACCACGATTCAACTCCAATTCACCAGATCAAGTGCGAAAAGCATCTATTCAAGTAAACAACCTCAAACTCAGAATCTAACATAATCAAAACTCAACATCAACATCATCATTACAGAAAATAGAAAATCCATAGATAGATAAGCAAGTTTCAACAAATAACAAAAGCCGAGCTTCGAACAGCAAAGACTCGGTAGAAATCCGAACAGAAAACTAAAACGAAAGCAGATAAATTGTTTCTTCGCCCTACACGAGGATGGTGTTGCACAACAGCCAACAGAAAACGAACCCAAAACCCCTAGATTTCCGATTACCCCAAGTGTGTGTAGAAGTGTGTGAAAAAAAATGAGCTCCGAGCCAAAAGTCGTAAGTCCCCCTTGTATGTTGCATGCTCTCTCTTTTATAGACGTGGAGACGATCTTCTAGAAGTTTTCTCTTGAATTCTCCGTTCTGCCCTCCAGCTAATGATCTCCTCCGTCTGGCAATTCTTCTTCATTCTGCTCATTTTCTCGCCAATTTCCTTAGCCAGACGATTATCTTCCTTCCTTCCTGGACGTGGCGATTTCTTCTACACACCTGGCTTAAAAGATGTGTTAGACCCCGTAAATTAATGAATTTAACCCCATAACCGATGCATGAAATTAGCCTTATCAATAACGTTGAGCATACGATATTGATTATGCACTCCTTTGATTTATCAAATGGTGCGATTTTTTTGCAATCCAAGAATCCTGATATCTTGGGTAGTGGTGGTCAATGTCTAGAGGTGCTAGTATTGTTATTGCAATGAATCGTGTGTTGGGTGAGTCCAGTTTGATAATATCCTCAAGAGGTGTTCGAAAAAGGTTTTATTATTCAGAAACCCGGCTGGAATTAATTCCAGAATAATAAATAAATTTTGAACTAGACAGCTTTTGGAAAAAGATATTAATTAATTAAAGTCAAATAGCATACTTCAATTAATTAATGGATACTTATATCTGAAACACAGAAAATAATAAATTAAAGAGGTAAAGTCGGGATTGATCGTAATTTGGGATTGGACGGACAGTCAATATTATTTTACTGTAGTGGCTGATTATAATATTCTGTTGGACTTGTATTAAATTGAGGCTCAATTTAATTAGTAAAAGTCCAACAGGTTTGGCCTAAGTCCAACCTCCATGGATCTCTAATCTGGACAATCATAACTCTATATAAAAGGAGATTAGAAAGAAGATTAATTAATAATTAATCACAAAATTTCGTTCTCCTCATTAGAGAGTGAACGTGTTTTTCAGTTCTTTCCAGAACTGAAAATCTATCTTATTCTCTAATCAAGTCCTTTTGATCCTGACAAGATTTGCCCACCCAAAGGTTAGATTCTGAGTTTGGGATACAGATTAGAAGATTCGTGGTTGAGTACAAAGAATATCACGTGGAGAAGGCGCAACCAATCGTCGATTCTTCAGAGAATCTGTTCGGTAATTCTATTTCGTAGAATATCATGAATTAAGGTTTTAATTTCTTAAGCATGATTTATGTGAGTTTTTGTATGCAATTTTGTGTTTAATATGTGGTTAATTGATCCTATAATCGGTCAAATAGATCTATAGATCTGATTTATTTGTTTATGCATGACTTCCGCTGTGCAAGGGGCACCAAACCCCAACAACTTTGACACTCAAAACGAACCAAATAATGGCCTTAAAACTGTGCAAAATCCGAGCGTATCAGTAGCCATTATCGTGGGTTTGAGCAAGTAGGTTTGATAACTAGATTGCAGTACGTGAGTTTTGGGGAAAATTTTGATTCGCATGAATTTAATTTGATTATGTGTTTCTAAGGTGTAAGTATGAATTTTATGAAGTTTGAATTTTATGAAGTTTGAATTTTGATTGAAAAATGATTTTGAAAATTTTTGTAGAATATGAAAATTTTCGGAAGTAGAAGTATGAAATGGGCATTTTCATTCGAAAGGTCCGACGTGTGGTAATATACGAAATCTAGAAATAAAACTAATCGTACCTAATAATAATATAGTAGCTACTGAAACGGATCATGTTGAACATCCTACTTAAATAGATGTTGCTGGACATCTACTCGAATGGATCTTCTTCGACATCTTCCACCCATTGTTCCCATTCCTTTGCCCATTCGAATGGGTGTTGATTGTTCGACTTCGCTGTAATAGTTGAGCTTAAGATAAGTGGGACATTGGCGACAGTTTCTGAGACCTGTGTTGAGAAACAAAATTCAGTTTGGGATGGTGACGGCTTCGTTTCGTTTGCATTTTGGGTTGCTTTAATCTTGCAAAGATTCTTCTCAACTTTTCCTTAGAAAAATTTCCACCAACGTCTAGGTTTGGATTTTTGCTTTTTTCCATTTTTTTGTATTTAGGCGTATGTATTTTGGTTGTGCAGGTATTTACATTGGTTGATAATATATCATTAAATGAGTTAGTTGGAAGTTGAAGTTGGAAGTTGGAAGATGAATGATTTCAATGCGTCTTAAAGACCGATACATTCGTGTTGTATAGGAAATAATATCAGATGTAGTATACGAAAATAATATCATATTGGCTATTGATCGAAATATCACATGTCATACGAAACTAATATCATATTTGCAATAATATCAGTTTTAGTAGAAGGTTTAAGTACTTACAGGGTACTCCTAATAAATGCATACCAAAAGGGATTGGCTACGGATACTACATATCACATTTAATTCAGAAAATAATATCATATTGTGTACTAATAGTAATATCAGAAGATGGCAAAAACTACTACACAAAATAATATCATACTTCATGCAAATAGTAATCTGAGCCATAGGGGATGCCACAAAATAATATCAGTTTTAGCAGAAGAAGGTTTAAGTACATATGGGGTACTCCTAAGTTATGTATGCAATCCTACACATAACAAAATCATCATCAGTCTGCACATCCTTTTACTAGTCCATGGGCAAAACCAAACAAAAAGGAGTTGCAACCCAAATAGTAAATGCTAGAAACGAAGACTGTATGTGATTTATAACAAAAAATCATTAAGTTTCAAGATTTGCAATGTCATTCACAAAAATTACAGTTTCATATAGACGGCCAATTCAATCCGTTGTCTTGCGACGACCACATCTCTGAGCTTTCCGAACATGGGTTGACGACGAAGTAGCACGGCTCGGCCCAGCAGTTGACTCCGTAGTAGGGCGAGGAGTTCGATCCCTCTGCGCGTCTGGCTCCTAACTCCCATGAGCACTTGCTTGACTACGTTGGCTGTTGGGTACTGAAGGGTCGTTCTGAGAAGTCCGCCTATTATGCCCAATTTGTCTACACCGACCGCATCAGAGCACTGCGGTTCGCTGTAGCGATTCAACTCCATTCTCATGAAGACGTACCTGTCAGCAAATCAAACTTGCATTCGTAGTCAATGTCGAACACCACATATGTGATACATATAATCTGAAAAGGATGTGTTACCTGAGGCTGTTCTCTCCTCAGTTTCCTTGGGTGCCCACGTTGCATTTTTGTGTTTGGAGGGTCCAGCTCAAAACCAACCTCGGAAGACCTAGACCAGTTTTTCATACCATTGATAGGGTACAAGACATGTGAAGCGTGGTGTGTGTCGGTGATCATTGCTGCTATGTAAAAGTAAACTCTCAGGTCCAGAGGATTCACTAGAGCACAGGGTCTAGGAGATCATGAACTCTCAGAATTCAGTCGTTGTCACAACAATCCAGCTTCAAAACCTCAACCCTCTATACTATTGGCTAGTATAGGGAAGTCGGGATCGAATCCACAAGGACAGAAGGGTTTGGAATGCATTAAGAGAACTTTTGAGGGTTTGGCTGCTGCCACGCAACGAGATGGTTGAGTTTTAACTGCTAGACCTGGGACATTAAAACTAATCTATTCTATCTACTAGATCCAGAGAACTGAAAGTACTTCAAATGTAATTGCAATCATGATTTGAAATTGAAAATTAACTTTAGATCATTCGCCGAATTTATTGGGTCAAGCAAAATAAGTTTCCTAAAACAGCTAGACAACAGAGCATAAGAAAAGTAACAGAACATATTTCCCTAAATAGCTATTGACAAGAATGCTGCAACTAACAAACTAAAGCGGATCTGATTCTAACTCTCGATTACCTTCATCTTCTTCATCAAACAAACATGAACTGGAACAAAACAGAGCGTAGAACAGAGCACACTTCAAATCGAACGTTAAACATGGCGATTAAGCTAAATATCACCAGATCTAATCTACCAGGACAAGCAAATCAACAATAACAGAAAATTCCATGCAGATCCAAAAGTACCTACTCAGATTTAAACATTAATAATGAAATCTACTCTAGATCTAAC
The DNA here is from genome assembly GCF_004379255.2 of Salvia splendens. Taxonomy (NCBI): domain Eukaryota; kingdom Viridiplantae; phylum Streptophyta; class Magnoliopsida; order Lamiales; family Lamiaceae; genus Salvia; species Salvia splendens. The sequence goes on from NC_056048.1 coordinate 20,999,995, forward strand.
GATTCAACTCCAACAAACCAGATCCATAACCTCCAACTCCCGATTTAACTCCGAATCAAGCCAACAACCAACAAATCCACTAGATCTCTCCGATCTCAGCTTCAAACGACTGTTCAATTGCGAAAAAGCATCTAAATCAGTAAATAAACAGTAAAGCATCAGAATCAGAGTGAAAACAGGAAATAGAAACTAGATTAAGCATCAACCTGCAGATGTAGCCTCAAAACAGTCGCCGAACTTCCGGCAAGGAAGTCGGCGAGAGAAAGTACGTGGGGAAAAGTAAAATTGTTTCTTCGCCCTTATCAGGATGGTCTTACACTTCCAAAACAACACCACACAACCTTGGATTTCCCATATGAAAACCAAATGCGTGTTGAGCTAAGAGTGAGAAATGAAGAGTGAGCCGAAACACCTAACGAATTTTGTATCTAACTGATAAGGCTCATTTCATGCATCGGTTTAGGGGTAAAATTTACGCTACTTGATCGGTTTTATCAAGTGGCAACGAGATCGACCCCGAACTTACCGCTTTACTGTTAAAGTAGTGAGAGATTGGGAGTTTATAAATTACATTGGTGGCGTGCGAAAGATAGATCAACTTGATCAAGTGGCAACGACATTTTCTAACTGATTCATCCGGTTCAGTTATCTCTTCCATATAAATTGAATAAAAAAAGAGAAAGTCGCAATCGCAAGACCGCCACTAACTCCCTCTCTTTCTTTCTTCTCTTCTTCTCCTATTTATAGTTGTGGCTCTTATCCCTAGGGTAACGATCTTCTTGATTTGACGTTTCTGCCCTTAAGGATTTCGCTACTTTTCTTCACTCTTTTGCTCCTTTCTTCTCTGCCCTGGTGATTTATACTTGTTCCTGGGCCTGGCAGATATTTCACGCACCTGGACTTATAAATATACGTTAGCATCATGGAAAACATAGAATTTAGATCCAAAACGGATGCATGAAACGAGCCTTATCAAACTGTTCACACTTAAACCATACTTGTCCTCAAGTATGAAAGACAAGAAAAAGAAATAAGGCAAGTTTCACTGCATGTTCCCCTTTTAACCGACCCTAAGAAAAGAAAACAAAAACAAACTCCTAGACCTAGATACAAAAAGTCTTTGACAACGAAAACAGTCACGAACAAACATACAGAAAACAACAAGACAAAGAAAAAAACACAAAAATGCATAAATTGGTATTTTTTTTCCTAGCAGCCATCCCCACAAGTTTAAGGTCAATCCAAGTATCCTACGGCCTCAGATTCTTCCTCATCCCTTCGTCTATCTAGTCAAGCTGTCAGTTTGTCAAGATAGCCTTAGTTTTCACCATCTGTTGGATTCACTCGATCGCTCATTCCTCACCAGGGATGTTAGGATTATTCACTCTTTATTTTGCCCTGCCATTGATACCTTAAGATCGGATGTCACAGATTAGTTCCTTAAGGTCTTTCATTGGGTTATAATGGGGCTAAGGGGTTACAGTGTATATCGGTGAGAATCCTAGGGTTCTAAGTTCAAAAGGTATAAGTAAAACATGATACAGACATGTGAACTTAGGGGCAAAACTTGGTAACAACCTCCCGTATATGATTTTATCTTTCCCAGTATTTTGGAGATGTTCCCTGGCTAATTGGACTTATTTTCCCTACTTTATTTTCACTGGGCCATATAATTTTTATTTTCTTGGATCAGGTTACAACTGTTCCTGCCCATTTTATTTTCTAACTTTTTCTTTTCCTGGGCCTGATGATATGTATATATATATTTTTTCTGCCCATATTTCAACCAATTTTCCTTGGGTCAAGTTACAATTTTTTTCTTGCCCGTCTATTTCTCTAACTTTTTCATAACTTCCCTTGTTTCTCAATCTATTTTCTACTCCTACCATCGAGCTATTCCATCCATGCCCCCTTGTTCACATGGCATGAAGGCTTAGAGGTTCCAAAGAAAATTGGCCACAATCGAGTACCGACCCAAAGAGTTCACTAAGGGGTGTCTTTCCAATGAGGCAGGTTCAACAAGTTCGAAAGAATTGAGCTCAAATGGTTATCCCTAATGCCTTTAGTCCTCACTACCCGTGTCACTTTTCTTTTAGCATCAATGGCAGCCACTCTATTGTTTTCAATGTGTTTAGTAGAAAGTGTTCTACTCTAGGCCTATAACTCACTTTTAAGAGGGCTTCACAGTTAGTCTCAAATTAAGACATTTTCTATCGTTCTCACTTCATCCAACTGACTTTGATTTATTAAGGGAAAATGATTCACAAATTGGCATGTATTCTCTTTTCAATTACTCTCCCTAAGCGGATTTTGCTATTTATTTAACTAGTTATGCATAAACACAGAACCTAAAAAAAAACTTTCTACTGACTTTTAGACCTAACAGAGTATTTACATAAAAACTTTCTACTTACCCTTAGACCTAACAGAGTATTTACATGCTTGACACTGACTGCACTAACTGACTCTCCCCCCTCCCACATCATTCATGCTTGTCCCCAAGCAATCCCAATGAGGTGGAAAACAGAGCAGTTAGTGGCGACAACAAAACAGAGAAAATAAACATAAGAAAAATACAAACTTCTCACACTTAGACCAAGAATTGGGCTAAGTGTAAGAAGGTAAGAACACAAAAAACATATACAAAACAACCTCCTCACACTTAGGCCAAGCCATGGACTAAGTGGGAAGAGTTACACAAGAAACACAGAAAACAATACATGCTAAGCACATAAACTCCTCACACTTAGGCCAAGCCATAGCCTAAGTGGGAGAAGATAGAAGAACAGTAAGAACCTAGCATGCATACTACTACACAAAACTAAAAGTAAAAACTAAAACTGAAGGTAAAATTTACTTGGTTTACTGGGGGGTAGATCAATTCTGACCCTGGTCCCCATGGGGACCAGGCTTCCGGGCTTTCATGGGGTGTGGTGGTGGTGCATCCTCCTTCCTGGCCGTTTGCTGAGTTGGCCTCGGGATTTCTTTCCTGACTTGAACATTGGTGGTTGTTGTTGTGGATTCTTTCCTCTTCTTTCCTGGTACGACTGCTTGGGAAGCTGAGACTGACTTCAGTGGGGAAACACTTGGGGGAAAGGGTCGGCTGGATCATGTGGGAGTGCATTGCTGGGGTGGAGAAGTCCTCTGCTGTACAAAGGTTACCATCCTCATCATCAAGGCCAGGGCCTCGGTCATCTTATCAGTGTGTGTTCCCAACGACTCCTTTAGGTCCAGGACGACAGAGGATAGAGTAGCCATCTCACTCTTAATTTCCCCTATCTCATTCCTCATGCTCCCTCTCTCTTTCTTCAATTCTAGCGTGGTTGCGTCCGTCCCCGGACTTCCCTCCGCTTTCACTAGTCCTTCAGCCTTACCTAGCTCGTAAAAGTAGACCTCGCCATCTACCGTATGCAAGAGCCCCTTATTGAAAAAGAAATCCACGTTGAACTGTTCAGGGGGATCGCACATCCCGAGGGTAGGGACAGACTTAGCCATCTTCATTGTCACATTCCGTTGCAGGTAAGGACCCAGTAGATGGCAGATATAGAGATGGCGAGACGTGTGGGTGGTCATCAGATGGCATGCTTGGGCTAGCCAATACCCAAGGTGAACCTTTACACCCATCAGCATGCACCAAGTGAAGTAGAGCTCAGGTGTAGTGAGGGTGGAGCTTACCTACCCGATAAAGTTGTAGCCAATAAAAATCTGGGCGAAGCGGAGAAGGTGGTTTGTGATGTGGACTCCCCTTGAGACGCTAGTCTTGAAGTGCCCTCCGCGTTTATGTGTGATAAGCTCCCAAGCCTGTTGTGTGTCGAACCCGAGAGTCTTCCTTGGGGGCCCGATCTGCCTCTTGTCCCAGCAGCCTCCTATATCTTCCTCCATGGTAAGCAGCGCCATTCTTAGAGACCATTCCCTTATACTCATCGTCGTCTCCTCGTTGAACAGGCGGAAGGAGATTGAGTCGTGCTAATGTCTGTGGAGGACTTGAACTTGAAAGAGGTGAAAAATTCCTTGGCCGGTGCAACCGACAGCTCCATTGTGCTATGATTTAGCAACCAGTCGAATCCAATGGCGCCTATGTAGGAGAGAAATTCTTCTTCTGACTCCATCTCTTGGAAGGACTCCGAATGGTAGCATTTTCCTAACTTGGCCAGCTTCCCTTTCGCCCCTCATTCTGTGTATGTCTGAACATTCTTGGGGTCACGGAAGCGGGCCATGTCTTCCAAAAGCTTTTTCGTGACCAGCACTTCTGTTCTTTCTTATACGGATTCTACAGGCTGGTTATCCTCTGCTTCCACCTCCTCAACGCTGTCTTCCTCTAAGCCTTCAGCTGTCTTGGTGAATGGCAATCGAATGGGCTCCTGGGTAGGTTCGTTAATCTCCGCTGTGGACGTAGCGTTCTTCGGTTTCTTAGTATTGGGCCTTGCAGTATGCTTCCCATTTTGCTTACGCTCAGTAGCGTAGCGCTCTTCCTCCGCTTCCCCTCGTCTGCTTCCTCCTCATCTACTGAGGAGTCAAATTTCAACTTTCTCGGCCCCGTGGCCGCTACTAGTTCCTCTACCTACCTACTTCGCCGGGTCATCCTTCTCACTGCTCGTTCATCCACTGGTGTCTCTTCGCTATCCGGCTCACTCTTGTCAACTGGTGCGTCTTCTTCCACAAAGTCACCTTCTCCCAGAGTCTCTCCCTCATCTTCGCTATCAGCCTCAACCTCTTCACTTTTTTCTTCCTCGTTACTCTCTTCAACACTTGCCGCAATATCACCTCCCTCATTTCCACTCTCATCCTGCTCTTCACCCTCTACCCGATCAACACCCTCTCCTTCTATTTCAGCTTTTTCTTCCTTGTCTCCTTCCACACCCGACTCTCCTCCTTCCTCTACCTCCTGATTACCTTTCCTCACATCATGTGTCAGATCTGGGGGAGCGGTAAGTGTCACTGCCTAGGTGTCGACGTGGACTGTTGAGGAAGAGAGCCCTGCAGCTAGGGTTTGAGATTCTGTCGATTTGTGGTTGATTCCATTGGCGGAAGGCACAAGATGGGTTGTGGATGGGTCGTGGGGAGTAGGCTGATGTGATGAAGTCGCAGGTGGGGTTAAGTCGGTCTCTTCTCCCCTGCATGCTTCCGCTAAGCGATCGTAGATTACACTTGCTTTTATGCCCCGGCCAAATTTTTGCAAAAAGTCAAGCATAATCTGCTCTTGATCAGGCCCTGTAGTGGCAACGGTAGATGCGGTAGGCGGGTCAGATGATATCATCGGCCCTGAGTGTGCCTGTATGGTTGGGGGTTTTGTATCTTTGGATTGGGACGAAGATAGCTTTCTTGAGGATGGGTTCAATGGTAGTTTCGCCGCGGCTCCACCGGTTTTGGATTTGGCAGGTTGGGGATTCTTTCTTCGTGCACTTTGCTTAGGCGGCTGAGACTCCATGGCATTGATGTCAGAAGTCTGAGACAAATGGTGGCGGCACCACCGAAAGCTTACACAAAGAAAGTTAGGAATTGTGAGGTTAGGATTTCGAAAATGAAAGTGTGAGTGTGAGAGGAATGATTGTGAGGGGAAAATTTTAATAAGGCGAGGGAAATTAAATTTGAGAAATAAAGAGAATAAGCAAGAAAATAAAAAGGAAAATAGGAAAAGGTAGGGGGACGATTGCATGGTAATGTAAACAACTGTACGCTTCCCTGCTGCAAGATTCGAATTTTGAATTTCAAATTTGAAAATTCCCTCCTTTTTTTTCATCAGCAAATTTCTCCTTCTCTTTTAACTGCCAAATTAAAGCATATCCTCTCATTCGCAACACTTAAAAAAAACTTAACTAAAAGAACGAAACACCGAACTTCCAGGTTAAAGAGAATTAAATCAGAAACATTTTGACGTCCAAATGACTTTCTAGGGTTTGTTCGGTATTTCAAAAATATTTTTGGGTTCAATTTTTTTCTTTGTTTGGATTTTTATAAGAAAACATAAAGAAAACATATTCACATTATTTACATAAATCCGTTTAAGTATTCTTGGGAAGATGGGTTCAGTATTCAAAATTTTCAAAACTCCATGCTCACCTACCTGACACAAGAATTCCCGAAGAATACCTAAACCTTCAGACCAATTAGGTGATAGTGGGGAGCATGCGCAGTGGAACTTCTTCCACCACATACAACTCTGAACTATCCCTAAACACCTTGATTCTATGACCATTAACTAGGAAAGGTATAGAGTTAGGAGTGCTTCCCTGAATTTCCACAGCTCCATTGGCACTGAGGCTCACGATTGTGTAGGGTCCGGTCCATTTTGACTTCACTTTCCCGGGCATCAACTTTAACCTTGACTGAAACAAGAGCACTTTCTGGCCAACCTGCAATTCCTTCACCCGGAGGTTCTTGTCGTGCCACAACTTAGTTTTCTCCTTGTACCACATCGCAGCATTGTATGACTCAAGCCTCAACTCCTCCAGTACTTGCAGTTGGAGCTTCCTTTCCTCTTCACAGGCCTAGGGCTTCATATTCATCTCTCTGACCGCCCAGTAAGCTTTGTGCTCTATCCCAACTGGAAGATGACACATCTTGCCGAACACGAGCCTATATGGTGACATTCCATTGGGGGTCTTGAACGCGGTTCGATAGGCCCAGAGTGAATCGTCCAACCTTTTGCTCCAATCCTCCTTGACGGGTTAACGGTCTTCTCCAGAATCCCTTTGATCTCTCTGTAAGAAATTTCTGCTTGTCCGTTGCTCTGTGGATGATACGGAGTAGAGAGTCGGTGATGTCCTCCGTATTTTTTCATAAGGGCTTCCATGGTTCGGTTGTAGAAATGCGTTCCTCGGTCGGAAATGACCGCCCTTGGCACCCCATATCTACTAAAAATATTCGCCTTGAGGAACCTTGTGACCTCCTTCGCCTCACATGTGGCAGTTGCATTAGCTTCTATCCATTTCGATACATAATCCACTGCTACCAGTATGTAGGAGTTACCGTAGGAAGACGAGAATGGTCCCATGAAGTCCATTCCCCAGACATCGAACACCTCGCAGACAATTACTGGAATCTGGGGCATCTCATCACGAGTGGAAATTCCCCCGGTCTGCTGGCATCAGTTACAACTCTGGCAGTACTCATAAGCATCTTTGTTCAATGTTGGCCAATAGAATAAGCTATCTAGAACCTTCCGAGCAGTCTTCCTCGGACCAAAATATCCACTGCATGCTAATGCATGGCAGTGGTCCAGTACGTCTCTTTGTTACCATTCTGGAATGCATCTCCTAATTACTTGGTCGGATCCCATTCTCAACAGATACGGATCGTCCCAGAAGTAGTACTTGGCCTCGCTTTTGATTTTCATCCTTTGGGCCCGGGAAATCTCTGGGGTACTGGGCAGCTCTCCTGTGATTAAGTAGTTTGCTAAGTCCGCAAACCATGGCTCCGTATTGAGCCGATATTCCCCTTTGTCTGCAACTCCTGGCCCAGTTACTGCCATTACTTTATCCCATTGGATAGGATGCGAGGTTTCCCCTGTATAGCACAGATGCTCCTCCGGAAATGCATCCGGTATCGCTTCATTTGTGTCTCCTTGAAAAATCCTGCTTAGATAGTCAGCTACCTTGTTCTCGGTCCCCTTCTTGTCTTTTACTTCCCAGTCGAACTCTTGAAGTAATAACACCCATCGGATCAGTCTTGGTTTGGACTCCTTTGCAAGTAGATACTTTATTGTTGCGTGATCAGTGAATACTGTTACCCTTGACCCAAGTAAGTACGGTCAGAACTTCTCAAAGGAGTACATGACAACTAGCATCTCTATTTCCGTGGTGTCATAATTTTTCTGGGCTTGATTTAGGGTCTTCGATGCATAGAAAATCACATAGCTCTTCCCTTCAATTCTTTGACCTAAGACTGCTCCGACCGCGTAATCACTAGCATCACACGTTACCTCAAAGGGGTAATTCCAGTCTGGAGCTCTGATAATAGGGGCTGATACAAGCCTTTCTTTTAGAAGTTGGAAGGCCCCTTGACATGCCTCGTCAAAGTTGAAGTCTATGTCATTCTGCAGGAGGCGGGTCAGTGGCTGTGCGATCTTTGCAAAATCCTTGATGAACCTTCGGTAGAATCCTGCGTGGCCTAGAAATCCCCTGATTTCCTTCTGATTTGTAGGATACGGAAGCCTTGAGATTACGTATACCTTTGCCTTATCCACCTGAATACCCTTTTCCGAGACAATGTGGCCCAGAGCAATTCCCTCCTGTACCATAAAACGACACTTCTCAAAATTCAGTAACAAAATTTTCTCTCTGCACCTTTGTAATACAAGATCCAAGTTGGCGAGGCTGGTCTCGAAGGAATTCCCATAGACCGTGAAGTCATCCATAAAAATTTTGATACATTCCTCCAACAGGTCTGAGAAAATACTCATCATGCACCTCTGAAAAGTGTCTGGCGCATTACATAAACCAAATGGCATCCTTCTATATGTATACGTCCCAAATGGGCACGTGAAAGTTGTCTTCTCCTGATCTTCCGGATTGACGTAAATCTGGAAGTATCCACTGTATCCGTCCAGAAAACAGAAAAACTTCTTGCCTGCTAACCTTTCCAACATTTGGTCTATAAATGGCAACGGAAAATGGTCCTTCCGTGTGGCCTCTTTCAACTTCCGGTAGTCGATGTACATCCGCCAACCGGTTACTAATCTTGTCGGTACCAACTCATTTTTCTCATTTGTCACCACTTAGATTCCTGACTTCTTCGGTACCATATGGACTGGGCTCACCCATTTACTATCTGGGATCGAGTAGATGATTCCTAATGACAGTAGTTTCAACACTTCTTTCAAGACTTCTTCCCTCATATTCAGGTTCAACTTCCTCTGTGGATCTCGGTGGGGTTTCGCTCCTTCCTCCAAGCGGATATGGTGCATGCAGAGTACAGGACTAATTCCCACCAGGTCTGACAGAGTCCATCCTATGGACTTCTTGTTCCTCCTGAGGACTTCCAGTAATTCCGGTTCTTGCTCCTCGGTCAGATTGCTGTTAACGATCACCGGGAACATCTCGTTCTCCTCCAAATAAGCATACCTTAGGCCTGGGGGCAATGTCTTCAGTTCCTTCCTTGTTGAACTTATCTCCTGAGGTAATTGATCTTTTTCGTCTCCTTGGTGAGCAATCCTTCGGGTTTAGGCAAATTTTCTACACTGGTTGCGTGGGCTGATCTCTTAGACCTGGCAGATTCAGGACTCTTACAGAATTCCAGAATTGCTTCTACTAACTCTTCATCTGTCTTTCTCAGTGTGTTTATTGCCTCGCACCAATTGGCCACCTCCTTGTCAATGGAGTGACTCAACTCCGAATTTTCCACCTGTTCCTGCATCAATTATGTCTCAAGAAATTCTTGGACCAGGGGGTTAATTACATCTACAACATGCATATTTTCTATATCCAGTGGTTTTTTCATGGCTTCATCGATGTTAAAAGTAAACTTCTCTCCATGATAATCTAAGCAAATAGTTCCATCAAAAACATCAATGATTGTCTTAGCGATGCGTAAAAATGGCCTTCTTAAAAGCACTCCGCTAGACTCAGCAGACTGGTACTCGCTTATCTTAATAACATGGAAATCAACGGGGTATAGAAAATCATGCACCATGACTATTACATTCTCGAACACGCCCTCGGGACTGATGCACGACCAATCAGCTAATTGAATTACCACTTTCGTATCAACCATTCTTACTCCTTCTAGTTTCTTATAGAGGGAAAGCGGTAAAACATTTATTGATGCACCTAGGTCGCACATAGCATGCTCGACTTTAATGTTCCCAATTGAAATGGGGAAAGTGAACATACCTGGGTCAGTACGCTTGGAGGGCATTCTTCTCTTCTGAATCACTACCGACACAATTTCTCCAATCACTATTTTGCCGCTGGGTATGGTCTTCCCGATGATAAACTCTTTGATAACTTGCTAAAGATGGGCAACTTTAGAGCTTGGAGAAACGGCAGGTTAATTTCCATGAAGTCCGCTGGATCCTCCATTTTCTTCTTCAGCCCCCCTCTGTAAGGAAAGGGTTTTACTTGCTTCTCCTTGTGGCTGATATCTTCCTCAGAAGACTCTCCTGTCTCTTTCCTGATTTCTTCTATCTCAACCTCAACTCCTGGGCCTGAGAAGTGCTGGTCAGCTTCTTGGGTTATTGGTTTTTCACTGTTTTTGCTCTTGTCATCATCCACTGTTTTGACTTCCCATGTTTCGGCTTCCCTTGTTTCTAGTGGGGTTGGAGTGGACCATTCTTCCTTCTACATTTTCGGACCTTCATACCCTCGTCCAGATCTGAGGGTGATTTGACTGATGTTCGCCCTATCCAGTGGCTTAACTGAGGCAGGGATCCTTCCTTCGTTTTCGCGCATCTCACTCAAAGAAGTCGCGATTTGGGAGAGCTGCTTTGCTAGCATGTCCATGGCTGCCTTTTGTTCAACTTGAGCGTCTTGCAGCCTATGCACCACGTCATTGTTGGACTGCATGTTGTTCTGAATGTGTTGTTGCGAGCTAACCAAATCGTTCACCATATCGTCTAGGTTCTTCGGCTGCCTGGAGTTCTGCTGACTAGTGTTTGGTCCTTGCGGATGGTTCGGACCATGTCCTTAGTTCTGACGGAAGTTTCCTTGTCCTCCAGAATTGTTGTTGTACTGATGGCTCGGCCCTTGATATCCTTGGTAGTTGGAATGGGAGCTTTGGTTATTGCTTTGGTAGTTTCTCTGGTGTGGTGGCACGTAGGAGTTGGCTGGGATATTCTGATTCCTATTTACCCAATTAGATTGGTAGCCTTACTGCCGACTGCCCCAATTGTTCCCCTCTTGATTTCTGGCCACCCAGTTCGGTTGTCGCTCCCGAGGGTTTGAATAGTTGGAGTTCTGTTGTTGGGGTGGCAGATTTGGGTCCTTGTCGGACCATCTGAAGTTTGGGTGATCCCTCCAGGGGGCATCCATTTGCTTGCATGGGTTCCAACTTCCATTCGGGTTCCAGCTTCCCATTGCGTTCGCCTGAGCTTGGATTTCTTCATCGCCTTGTTAACCACAACATGGGTATCCCTCCTCTGGACCTGGTATTTGATTGATCTTCTCGGCTGGGTCTGGTGAATTGTTCTTCCCTAAGGCGATCAGAATTATGTTTTCCAGCTTATCCATCCTAGCGTCCATCTGATCTTCACTTTGCACGCTCACTGCTTCCACACTCGCCCTCTTAAGAATGGTGCGAGGAGAGTCATACGCCTTCTTAGCATCGATCAGCCTTCCTAAGATCTCTCTGGCTTCACTCACTCGTTTCTTTGTGAAATTCCCCCCGCTCGAAGAGTTTAGTAAATCCTTGGATTCTGGATTCGCCCCTTCATAGAAAATGTTGTAAACCTCTGCTTCGCACATCCGATTGTTGAGACATGAATCGAGCAATCTTGTCTCAAGGACTCTTCATAGTCCTGTCTGCACGCCAGAATCTCCTTCTTGATGGCATTGGTCTTGTTCGATGGAAAGAAATAATCCACGAATAGTAGCCTGAAGTCTGCCCATGAGCTGATGGAATTGGCAGGTAACTTCAGTATCCATGTGTTGGCCTCCCCCTTCAGCGCAAATGGGAGAGCTCGCAACCTATAATCCTCTTCTGTCGAGTTTGGGGGCCTCTTCTGGATACTGCAGAGCTTGCAGAACTCGTGTAGAAACACATAAGGGCATTCTATCTTTCGGCCGTAGAAGTGTGGCATTACGGCCAACACATTAGTCTTGATATTGATCAATCTTTGGGCTGGGGTAATCACTATGGCTTGGGCTTGCTCGCCGTTCAGATGGGCGTTCAACGAGCCGATCTCGGAATCGTTGTCTGGTTCAGCCTCCATTTTAACGGCTCCTTCTTCTTCTGAGCCTACAGTCGACTCGACTTCTTCCTTGATTGGTGGGGCTAGATCTTCGTGACTTTCCGAACTCAACTGGACTGGATCTTCTATTGTCAACCCAGATCGGGTAGTAACAGGGGAGACTGTTTTCTTGATCTGCCAACTCGCTTGAGCTTCTTTCCAACCAAATGAGCTATTCCAGTGTCCAGACCTTGTGCCTCTGCTCATAAACTGAAAAGAAAAGAGAGGAAAACAACAAATTAAAACTATATACACCAAAATCTCTAAATGCAAACACTAATAACGCCATCCATCCCCGGCAACAGCGCCATTTGAAGCGTGGTGTGTGTCGGTGGCTATGTAAAAGTAAACTCTCAGGTCCAGAGGATTTACTAGAGCACAAGGTCTAGGAGATCATGAACTCTCAGAATTCAGTCATTGTCACAACAATTCCGCTTCAAAACCTCAACCCTCTATACTATTGACTAGTATAGGGAAGTCGGGATCGAATCCACGAGGATGGAAGGGTTTGGAATGCATTAAGAGAACTTTGGAGGGTTCGGCTGCTGCCACGCAACGAGATGGGTGAGTTTTAACTGCTAGACCTCGGACATTAAAACTAATCTATTCTATCTACTAGATCCAGAGAACTGAAAGTACTTCAAATGTAATTGCAATCATGATTTGAAATTGAAAATTAACTTTAGATCATTCGCCAAATTTCTTGGGTCAAGCAAAATAAGTTTCCTAAAACAGCTAGACAATAGAGCATAAGAAAAAAGTAACAGAACAGATTTCCCTAAATAGCTACTGACAAGAAAGCTGCAACTAACAAACTAAAGCGGATCTGATTCTAACTGCCGATTACCTTCATCTTCTTCATCAAACAAACATGAACTGGAACAAAACAGAGCGTAGAACAGAGCATACTTCAAATCGAACGTTAAACAAGACGATTAAGCTAAATATCACCAGATCTAATCTACCAGGTCAAGCAAATCAACAATAATAAAAAAAATCCATGCAGATCCAAAAGTACGTACTCAGATTTAAACATTAAAAATGAAATCTACTCTAAATCTAACAAATTCAACTCCAACAAACCAGATCCATAACCTCCAACTCTCGATTTAACTCCGAATCATGCCAACAACCAACAAATCCACTAGATCTCTCCGATCTCAGCTTCAAACGAACGTTCAATTGTGAAAAGCATCCAAATCAGTAAATAAACAGTAAAGCATCAGAATCAGAGCGAAAATAGGAAATAGAAACTAGATTAAGCATCAAACTGCAGATGTAGCCTCAAAACAGTCATCGAACTTCCGGCAAGGAAGTCGGTGAGAGAAAGTACGTGCAGAAAAGTAAAATTGTTTCTTCGCCCTTATCAGGACGGTGTTACACTTCCAAAACAACACTACACTACCCCAGATTTCACATATGAAAACCAAATGCGTGTTGAGCTAAGAGTGAGAAATGAAGAGTGGGCCAAAACACCTAAGGAATTTTCTATATAACTTGCTCTCTTTATTTCTTCTCTTCTTCTCCTATTTATAGTTTTGGCTCCAATCCCTAAGGTAACGATCTTCTTGATTTGACGTTTCTGCCCATAAGGATTTCGCTACTTTTCTTCACTCTTTTGTTCATTTCTTCTATGCCCTGGTGATTTATACTTGTTCCTGGGTCTGGCAGATATTTCACGCACCTGGACTAATAAATATACGTTAGCATCATGGAAAACATAGAATTTAGATCCAAAACAGGTGCATGAAACGAGCCTTATCAATCAGAGGGTGTTTACACTTGAGTATGGATGCTGCAGCATGCACGCAAGGGATCCCACTGATTGGCCAAAGCCTACACGTGCATGTCCTATTGAGCATGTTCACCACAAACTGACCAGCATGCCCTGAGACGTGATATTCATTTTTCCCATTCCACAAGACTTCTCCAAGAAGTAGAGTTGGATGCCGTCTTATCAAGAAACTCTTTTATGACAGGTGGTACGGGGTAGTTGTAGTCAGTGGTGGACACAGAAAAAAATGTTGGCAGGGGCTTTACTGTATATTTCTTTCAGTTAATACTATACCCCTCGTCTATGATTTAAAGTCGCACTTTGATTCGGTGAAGGTTTTGATATATTTAAAGAAAAAAGGATAGAGAAGTTAGTAGAATGCAAGTCTCACTTTTATATACTCTTATTTATTTTATAATAGAATATGAGTGTAATGAGTCAATAGAAAGTGGAGTCTACTTACCAAAAATGAAAAAAAAACAAATATAGACATTATTTTGTGGATAGACCGAAATACTAACAAATATTAATAATATTTCATGGACAAAATGAATACACTATGTGAAAAAAATAAGATACTTCGTGATCATACAAAAAAGTCACAATTACAATGTTAAAATACATACTCCCTCCGACTTATTATTTATGGTAAAAGAGAAATAGAACTTTTATTTGTAGGATGAATTGAAGTGACAAAATATAACTATTATTGTGGGACGAATAGACTATAGAGTATTACACAGAACTAGTAAGCGCATTATCAAAAGAATAAAACATTTCAAATTATAGGAATTTTTATTTCCATGAAGTGACTAAAATTAAATTCTATGCGTTCGAAAACTGAAGAATTTGTTTATTATTAATAGTTCGAAAAATATCATTGTTAATATTCACAATTAGATTGTCATTTTTCACTTAGTTTCAATTATTTTATAAATAAGTCTTAATAGTTGAAAAAAATATTCTCGATAAAATTTGATAGGCTAATGAAAAAATTAAAAGTTTATTAACTTTTTAACTACTTTTCATAGTAATACATTATCAAAACCTAAGAGAAATTAAAATATTTAATAAAACGTTATCCACTTATTAACAAAATAAGGTTTAATTTATGTAAAATCGTTTCTTCGCTATAACATTATTAATTAACTAGTGTTACCACCCGTGCTATGCACGGGACAAAAGATTTTCAAAAATAATGAAGATATATATATAGTTTAATAGATTAAAATAAAGATATATTAAAAATAATATAAAAATATTTTTTTAAGAATATGAATTAATTAAAAATAATATTAATAATATTATAAACAATTAAAAACATTATAAACAACAACAAACAGACTATTGAATTATACAATTTTCTCTCAACCCACTATAATGAAACATTTCATATTAAGCATACTATTGAATTATACAATTTTAATATTTATTATAGGTATAGTAACATTAATAAAAAAACAAAAAAGAACATGCGTGAATTAAATAGAATAAGATATACAAATAAAGGAAGATGTATTCCTAAATACAATAAAAAAGAGAGAAAATTATTCCAATGAATAAATTCACTTCATCAAAATTAAATTCAATATATGATAATATTCATAAACATAATATTTTGAAAAGCAAAAAAAAGAAAAGAAATATAATTCAAAGTCATAAAAAACATTATCTTATCTAGTAGAAATAAATAAAGAATAATGCTATGCGGCCACATTATGGCCAGCCATAAATTAATTAAATAACAAAAAAATTGATTTTTTTTAAATTTTTGGTTTAATACTACTTAATTTTACTTTTATATCATATTCATTATATGTTGCTCAACATGTTAGTGTTGCTCTTTCGTAGTTTTTGCTCAACTTATTACTACTGTCATTTCTTGATTGTTGCTCAACGTATATACAGTAATTCGTGATATTAATGTGTTTTACGTAATGGAATTCAAAGATAAGTATCAACTCACAAGTCCATTCACACACATATAAGTTTATATCGGTAATTCTAATTTTTTTATACATGTAAATGGACTAAATTAACTCTTTATGGCCGACCACATTATGGCCATTTAGCATCACTCATAAATAAAATCCACTCAATTATAATTAATGAAAAAATTATACTAACGTGCTCCAACTTAACAAAGAGAAGACACCAAAGGTTATGTACGCGATTACACTATTAAATAATTTAATAAAATAAATTTATTATTATATTTTTAATGTAAAATAATTAACTTATCATTCTCAATTAATCAACTAAAATGAGAAAAAAAATATTACTGCCCCTCCGTCCCACTTTAGGAGTCCCGATTTACCATTTTTTGGTGTCACACTTTAGGAGTCTCAGTTAGAAAATTCCCTAAATGGTAATAGGCTCTACATTTCACTAACTTTTATCTATTCACATTTTATTATAAAACTAATATATATAGTAAGACCCACATTCCATCATCTTTTTTCACCAAGTTTACTTTATATTTCTTAAAACTCGTGCTAAACTCAAATGAGACTCTTAAAATGGGATGGAGAGAGTATTATACTTGAAAACCCTCCATTATGATAGTTGGCATGTTTCCCTCGGGAATAATGCCCGAGTCATGTAAGTAATTTATAAATTAAATTTTGAATTATAAAGTAAAAGTTATAATTTTGTATAAATATTACTCCCTCCATCCACGAAAAATAGGACACATTTGCCATTTTTTGTTGTCTACGAAAAATAGGGCACATTCAAAAAAAGTAAAGTTTTCAACAACTTCTCTCTTACTTTTTTATATTCTCTCTTACTAATAATATGGACCCCACATTCCACTAACACTACTTCTCTTTTACTTTTTTTCCTTCTCTCTTACGTTTTTCCCTTTTCTCTTACTTTACCAATTCTACATTAAAACCCTTGTCATTCACAAAGTGCCCTATTTTTCATAGACGGATGGAGTATAAATTTGTAACAGTTATACTAATTAATCCATCTGTCCTTGAAAAGTAAGAACTATTTCCTTTTAAGTCTGTTCCTGAAAAGTATGAACTTTTTAATTTTGAAAACTCATTTCTCTCTCTAACGAAGCAGGACCCATTCTCCACTAACAATAATTTATCAAGTTTTTTTTCCTATCTCTCTCTTACTTTTCCAGTTATGCATTAAAACTCGTGCCGAATCAAATGTTCATACTCTTTTGCTATGGAGGAGTATTCAATAAACATCATAAGTATATCATTATGAATATTATAATAAAATAAAATAATAAAAACTTTATAATAATCGTATTAAAGAATACTAAATTACATTTACAACTTAATAATTAATATCATACTACTACATACTTACTATCCTATGTGCATGTAAAAATCTAAAATGAAATTAACGGTAGAATCTGAAACAAAAGTTTTTTGGTGATGCAAAGCGTTAATTAGCATTAATATTGATGATAAATATATTTATGTACAATGAGTAACGTTTCGATTTTCAAAGGTATAATTATATTATAGCCTTTCTCCCTATTTAGTTTCCTACATCAGGTTCTAATATATAAAAGATTTTGTGAAAAATAATTGGAGGTGGAAGGTTTTCCAGAAAATTAACTATTGGAATACAAAACTTTAAACATTAAAATTAATACTTGGTTTTATTCAGATCTTTCATAATTAATTAAATTTTAAGCCCTATCTTCTAGCACACATTAATGGCATTATTATTTTATACATCTTTCAACTTCTTCTCCCTCTATAAATCTATATAAATAATTTAATTAAGAATATAAATAATTTCAACATATTTACTTATATTATATACTTAAATAAAAACAAATAATTTTTAAAAATGTATACAATTACATGTAACATATTAGAAGTCCTAATTAAGACATGATATAGCCAGGTATATAAAACTCAATAAAAATTCTAACTAATTAAAGCCCAAACTAATATTGCGTATACATACAACGATAGTACAATTTTCTTCTACAGCTAATACCCTAAAGTAGCGCCTCTACATCTCTTCTCATCACTCACCTCGCCGCCGCCCCCTCGCCGGTGAGCAACGCCAACTCCTTCCTCCATTCCCTCATTTCCTTCTCTCTCCCCTCTAATCGGTGGAACCCGCTGATCACCAACTTGCGGCCGCCACCGGGCACCTCCTCTTGTCCGTCGGCCCACTGAACAACAATCTCCACGCCGCCGCAGTAGTACCTCTAGCTTGTGCCCCTTCAACACACTGTCGTGCCTCAGCTGCCTCCGGGCTCACCGCCGTGCTTAACACCAGCTTTTGGCCACCTCACCCGCCAGCTCCCTCATTTCCCGACTCCGGCACTTTTCTCTTTTCCTCTCCTTTTTCTTATTCTCCAGCGGGTAAAGATCCGATCTTTGAATGAATCTGATGCTTCCGCTGCCGCCGCTGCCGCCGCCGCCGTACTTCTCTCTCTCATTCCTCTTCTTTTTCGTCTTCTCAACTTTCCTCCAATCTCTCTCGTTCCGGATCCCTCGTATCCTCTCGGCCAGCTGCCGCCTTGCCGCCACCGCCCCGTCTCCCTCAGCCTGCCGCTCTCTTGTCGGAGCTGTCGCCGGATTCCATGCACCCTACTATGCTGCAATAAAAAATCAGAAAATCAGTCCACAAAAATGCAGATTCAATTAATGTTATGTCTATATAAATGTGTTAAACTTCTTAGAGAAGCCATTTTTACTGCATTTCATTGGACAAATTTTTATCCAATAATATTTACCTTTTCGTTTGCCCAATAGATAGTTTTCCCGCCCAAAAATATACCACATGGCATCTCAAAAAACAGTCCCTTTATACATTGATAGATGTGATAGTATCGATTTAAAATTATAGAAATATGTTGTACCTGACACAGCTAATAAAGTTGCACTGCGTTATTTTTAACTATTAATATTATTTTATTAGTTAAATTTTTATTTTCTCTTGTCTTCTACAAGAAGGGCGTCTTCTTCAAGCATCAACCAACCAAGACTTATTTCTCGGTAAAATTAAATTTCTGCCCCTCAACATCATTTAATTTCTTACAATTTAGTCTTCAACAAAGTTAGATTGGCGAGGGTAGAACGTAGTTTTCCCAAAAAAAAAAATTTAAGCCCCTTCCCTCCTCTTACTGTGTCAGTCCTTCACCCACTGACCTCTTATCTGAATGCGCTCCAGTTGTTTTGTTCGAATTTCCTCCAACAATGTCAGAATTGGTTTTTCACGTGCCTCGACGATCTTAGCATTAAACATCTCACACATATTGTTTAGCTGCACAATAATGTCGACATTAGACGATGGTGAATCCAGATTCAATACCCAAAACAGTGTTATATACTTTAAACATGTGTTATAGAAACTTGTTCACCTGTGTATCACATTTTGCATGTCCAAAGAAGTACGCCTTAACCCATTTTTCTTTTGGAACCGCACCCACCAAATGCTGATAAGCAGGCTGGTTGTACACCCGAAGTTCATCCATATTCTTCTTCAAAACCTCCTCAGTCGTGCTTTCAGATATTTGCCTCATCCTTTTCTTCAACTCTTTACTCGAGACCCGCTTCTTAAAATTGTTATACGTATGTTGTAAACAGAACCTGTGCACACTCTGTGGATACTTTTCAGGTATTATCTTCGACAAACCATGTCCATAGAAAAATAAAAGTAGTTACCTAACAAGTTGTACGGAAATGAAATAATTTTCAATTACAATACTTACATTCTGCTGATCAGACATGAATACATATCGAGGCCCGTTTTCTGATAGCTATAAGTCCTCGTCCAGATGATCTGGAAACCATTTACATTGCTCTTAGCTTTTAGTTTCACAAACAGACCAAGTTATAGGCCACCAACCATTGTTCTGATCGATCCCAATGGCAGTCAATATATGTCCCTTATACGTCCCCCGCAAAAAAACATGCGTCAAGGAAGATGATAGGTCGACAGAACTGCGTCCATCCGATCTTTAGTGGCCCTAGGCATATATAAATTCTGAGGAACCTCGGAGAAGAGCTTAGTGTACGTCTATGACTCTCATAATATATCTAAACAGTCGAGTCGGGATGCGTTCGAAGTAGCTCATTGTTGTAGTAGAAGTGCTTCTTGTATTACTTATTGATGCTTCCAAATATGCCTTCGAGGCATGTCCCTTAGCCATGTATGGCTTCATCCGACTAAGTCTGGAACCAAACTGCTCATCTACACATTGTCTGATTGCAACCAATGGAATATGAGGATTCGCTTTGATCTTCTCAGTGAACCGTTTCTCCAACCACTTAGCCGTGATCCATTTATTTTCCTGAACCTCTGAACATATGTGAATATGCTCCCTGTTCAAAGTTTGCACCACATAGTCCCCATTTTTTTTCCTTATGCATGTACACAAACCAACTGCACTTACCATCAGCCCCGCACCACACAGCTCTCAACCTTGTATCATCATTTACTTGATATGAACGGGCCTCTTCGACGTCACGCCATACTTATGCAGGACCTCTTTAAAGATCTCTCTGCTGCCGAAGATATCTCCAGCACTAAACTGTGGCAACTGATCAGTGAGTATGAACGACCATTTCACCACAGGAGCACGCCTAGGTTCTTCATCGTCTGAATCTACATCTCTCACCTCGGCATTGGATATGTCATCTAGCATGTCAGCATCTTCAGCCAGTTGTCGGACTTCATGATTGTAATAATCTACCACAGAAGAGAATTTGCGGCGTTTAATTGTCGTCGAGGTAGATGTTTTGCCGGCCGCGCCCTAACCTGTTGTGGAAGATTTGGTTGCGACTCGTTCAACCTCGCGTTGTCTGGTCATTTCTTCGAAATAAGACGGAAACATTTGCTCATCCTGACACATGCTTGCCAGAGAAATGAACTGATCGAAGTCTTCGCAGTCATCATCACTATGCATATCAAAACCCTCGTTGAGCAGAGGGCAGTCGCATATGTCTAAGTTGTCGTCGCCGTCCTCGACCTGATCGGCTTGCAAGTTTATGTTCACCCCCTCAACCCCAGTGTTCACCTCCTCAACCCTAGGTGCAAATCTTATTCCTCCATTGTTCACATCCTTAGCCCCATTAGCGGTTTCTCCTCCCTGGTTTTCATTTGTGTTAAACTCCTCAACCACATGTGGACCTCCATTGTTTACCTCCTCAGCCCGATTTACAGTTTCTCCTCCCTAGTTTGCCTCATCTACCTCATTTAGCCTCCCAAGATACTCCTCAAACACAACAGCTGCTTCAACAAAATCTGGCACAAACTGCCCTTCTGAGTGGGATTTAAAAGGCTCGTAATCTTCCAAACCATCCATAATTGGCCTGTAAACATCATCCTATGTCTGTGCATTATGAACATCTGCACCTGCTTCTAATTCAACTGCTTCACAAACTACCTCAGCTGGCCGCAAAGTCAACCAAAAGCTATTTGTTAACCACATAAATCTCTTCCTCAAAACCAACGAAACATAATATCAAAATTGATATGCATCAAAATAATAACCAAATCAATACCTATACAAATCCAAAATTTCAAAAACAGTATGAAACATTGTCAATAACAAACTAATACCCAAACCAATACCTATACATTTCAAACTTCAAAATCAGTGCCCATAACATTCTAATATCCAATTCAACAAGCATGTACAAAATTCACAAAGCAACTTCCGAAAATAATATCTTAGTATATTCATATAACAGAGGAAGTACCTCATCAACATGAGATTGTAATCCTCGTACCCCATGCACTTCATCTACTTGTCCAACTGCAGGCTCAACATGATCTTGTAATCCTTGTAACCCATGTACTTTGTCAACCTACAACAGTCCAACCAAAACAATTAGCAAAATCAATATCAATATGCGTCCAAACATAATTTAAAAAACAACATGAATCAGTAACTATGCTAACATTATCATAATCTAATCAATGCATAACCAACAATATTCGATACATAAATCTCTTCTTCAATGACAAAGACAGTACCTCATCAACACGAGATTGTGTTTCATCAGTTGCAGTTTGAACTTCAACTGCTTGTCCAACTGCAGGTTCTACTTGTTCTTGTAATCCTCCTACCTACTTTGTCAACCTACAACAGACCAACCAAATCAATATATCAAAATCAGTATGTAGTAAACTAATATGCAGAAATATCATTTTCAATACATGTTGTACAACATCAACATCAACTTCTTTCATTGCTTCACCAACAGCAACTTGTGTTTGCTGTTCTTCACCACGCAGATCATTATCATCCTACAAGGTCATGTCCACACTTAGATATAGTTATTACACAATCAAACACAACACCAAATTCAGTAACTGAACCACAACAAATTCATCCATAAGATTTGTTACTATGGATTTATTTTCACTGTCTTTCAACCTCCATGCTTCACATGCTTTGACCAAGATATCAACGAGGTAGTCCTCAAACTCGATGTCACGTTCATACCACCCTAACAAAGGTGTTTGTGGATTCACCTTTGGTTTTTCTGGAATAACCTTTGCCTTCTTCCTTTCCGAGCTTCAGTACAACCAAACGGGGCTCCTCTATTTCTTCAATCTCAACACCAGTCAATTTCTAGTGCATAAATTTTTTGAACAACTCAGCTTGGTCCTGCTTCTGTCGTGCCAGAGCGTCTACACGTGTGATCTCAAGCACGTAAACGTGAACGTGTCTCGCTTTCATGGTACTGGCAACTTTCATAAATCGAGGGATATCATCATCTTCGATGAGCGGATCAGGAGAATGCCCAATTTCAATGCCCACGCATCCGTCATTGAACTGGGGATGACAATAATACGACTCACATATTGCGTGTCTAGCATACCCAACTCTGACCAACATACTGGCCGATTCGAACAGGTTAAACTACATTACGCTCACGTAGTCGATGTAGTTTAACATTCCCGTAATGTAATCTCAAGCGTGGAACACACCCATGGTGGTGAAGGGCAATCGTGAAACAATCAAGCCTACTCTCTATTCAAAGTCACGCGAACTAAAAAATACATTAGTTTTGAAAATGCATACCATATTTGCAAGTATAAAATCGATCACTTTTCAGAAAACCCTAACCTCAACATTACAAAATTACAAAATCTTCATTTTTGCAAGTATAAAGTCGAACACTTTTCAAGGAGAAAATGCGTACCATATTCAAGCTTTGGATGGAAGATGAAGATATTTTCACCACGGAGTTGCCATTTATCTTGTTCAAGGTCTATTATCACCTGAGGACGGCTCGGCCCAGCACCATTATCGTTCCTCGTATTTCGGCTCGACCCAGCACCATCATCGTTCCTCGTATTTTGGCTCGACCCAGCACCATCATCATTCTTCTTCTTTCGGCTCGACCCAACACCATCATTGTTCTTCTTCTTTCGGCTGGACCAACACCTTCATCGTTCTTCGTCTTTCGTCCCCTTTTTTTCAGCGATATCCCAGTGGCCGACGATACGCGTTTCAGAGAGTGAGCACCGGCGTTTTGCTTGCTCAACAAGACTGAAAATGGAGTCGCGAGAGAGGAGTGACGGTAGGAAGATGAAGGGAATGCGTATGTTTGTTGCAGGTGATAGAGTGAGGTGAGGGGGAAAAATGAAGGGTTGATGTGAGGTGAGAGGGAAGATGAATGGTTGAAAATGGTGGGAAGATGGAAGGGTCTCTCAAATTTCACTCAACGTGTCAACACTACATTGCCTCCCTTGTGTATATATGATTGTACATGCAAATCCGGCTGAGGCTAACACATTGAAAAAGTTAAAATTTTGAAACGACAAAATTGCCCAACTTTCTGCATGTACTAAATCTGATACTCCCTCCATCCCTCTATAGCTGAGTCGTATTCCTTTTTGGGTTGTCCCACTGTAGCTGAGTCATTTCCTTTTTTGGCAAAAAGTATTTTACTCTCTTTTCATCACTCTACCTTTTTCCATTCTACTTTATTCTACTTTTTCCTTAACTCATTTAAAACAATTTTTAAAAAATCTCGTGCCAAAAAGAAATGCCTCTACTACAAAGGGACGGATGGAGTATTAGTTTTAGTACCCGATTTGATGGAGTATTATTTTCTATATGACATATAATATTATTATTAGTACCAAACATGATATTATTTTCTGGATTACATCTGATATCACTATCAGTAGCCAATGTGATATTATTATGTGTAGCACATTTTCTGTATACTACATCTGTTATTATTTCAACAATATTCATTTGAGTAACATTTCTAACGAGAACCATTTAAGTAGCCACCCACTAATCCAGGGTCCTTTTTGTAGTCCACTCTATTATTACTAGGTACCATCAGTTTTTTTTCTTATCTTAATTTCGGACTTACGAATGAACGAATGAAATATTGAATACCCATTTCTTACTTCTGTTTCCGGCATCGTTAATTTCATATTAAAAAAATTCTAAAATTCAATTTTTCATTCAAATCACAACACAACAGTAGAAGAAACTTCAAACTTCATAAAATTCATAATTAGAACACATAATCAAATTACATTGCTTCGAACGCATGAAATTCACAAACATCAAAATTTTTCCCCAAACTTAAGCACTGCAAACTAGTTGTCATACCTACTTCATCGAAAATTTTCACCATACTCACGCACTGCAATCTAGTTGTGAAAACCTACTTCCTCAAACTCACAATAATGGCTACAAATGAAACTAACAACGAAAACCCAGCAAATAACACCAAAGTAAAATCTTTCACTTTACTTCTACCTTCACAACGATTTCGAGATACTTCAGAATCAACTTCTTCCTCTCCTCCAGTCCCACCTTCACGCCGACTCAGCCCAACCAAGTCAAAATCCGCACACTTCGGATAACACCACCGAAACTAATTGCAGCCTCCAACCTTGCCCTTTTTCTCGCATACGAAGTACAACATTCCATTTGATTCCATTCTTGCGTCGACAATGATTTTGAGAATCGCTCTTTGCCGGCGCATACATTTTTCGTACTCAAATCGGAGCCACCTACAACCATTCCCTCCTCCATCACCCGACTTTTTAACGGACAATGAAGACATGAAAACAAAAAACTAAACTCAGTGTTGCGGAGAGAAGAAAGATTTTGCGGAGGGAAGCAGAGGAAGAAGAAGAGAAGAGAGATAGAAGAGAGATAAGGTGTATTTGATTTTCAGTGGTGAGAGAGAGAAATATAAAGTCACACAACTATGACACAACCTGCACCAAATGAAATAATGAGCTGACACACTCAAAAGTAAAATTATTGAAATGATCAAATCGCCCAAACCCCCCAAAAGGGTATTTTCGGATGAAAAAAAGTCAAAAGGACCATTTTCGAGACAAACCCTTAGTCCATGAATGTCTGGGGATATTTTTAAAGTTCAGGAACTATGGGCGAGATAAACTCATAGTTCAATGACCATTTTTGTAGTTCACTCTTATATTTTAGTTCAAGGATGTCCGACAATATTAATTTTCCAAAGATTGTGGAAATGAGAGTGCAATAGTCTAGGGAACAATTTTAAAATTTTCTATTAAACAATTTTACGAGCATACGTGAATGTATATACAACTAAAATTTTTTGTTATACACAAAGATAACTCAAGTAAAATAAAAAAGATAAAAAAAATACGATTCAATAAACATGTGATGATGAAGTTTATTCATAAATATTTTATATAATGGGCTTTTATAGTAAGAAGATACTCCCTCCGTCCGCGAATAGGAGTTTCGGTTCGTTGTTACTATAAATGGTAATGGATCCCTCCTTCCATTAACTCATTTCACTCACATTTCATTTAAAATTAATATATACAAGTGAGACCCCTATTCCACTTACTTTTTTTCCATTTACTTTTTTTCCACCCACTTTTCTTAACATTTCTTAAAACGCGTATCGCCAAGAAATACCCTAATGGCGAACGGAGGGAGTACATACTAAGATGACGAAAGGCATCTCCAACCATTTAAACTACATATATTCAAACTCTTGTTTACATTATTCTCTCTCTTACTTTACATTCTCTTCGCTTTAACTATTTTATACTTCCTCCGTTCCCTAAAAATATGAACTTTTGAAACGAGTATTAATAAAAAATTGGTAATATAAGAAAGAGATAGAAAGGAAAGTGTGTTAATGAAAAATGTGTCTTACTTCATTAGAGAGAAGAAAATTTCTTAAATAAAAATTTTCTATTTTTAAGAGACGGACTAAAAAGGAAATAACTTCTAGTTTTAGGGGACGAAGAAAGTATCATTTTCCAAAGTGAGTGAAAAAAAACGCATCACTTATGGTGGACGAAGGGAGTGTTAAATAGTTTATCTTTCAAAATCCACAAAAGGTAAATGCAAATTTAAGTGGACCCCACACAGCTATAAATTAAATGACAATAGCTCTCTCTCTAATTTTCTACTCATCCCTTTCGTCTACCTCTCCCCTCCCCTTCTGTGTAAAAATAAAAGATACAGCGTAGGAGCGGCCATGGTGGTGGGTCCGTCCCTGGGCGTAGTTGGTTCCGAAGAGCCAGAGTTGCGAGATGAAGTAAAATTACTACTACTATTTTTATTTTATTCACCTGAAGACTCAGTCACTTTTATGCACGCATTTTATAAAAATGATAATAAATAGTTAAAGTGGAATGGTAAAGTAAGAGAGATGATAATGTAGTAAAGAGTCTTCTCAACATTATTCACTCTCTTACTTTATCATTTTTCCACCTTAACTATTTATTATCATTTTTATAAAATAGGTGAAGAAAAGTGACAGGGACTCCTAAAATTGGACGGATGGAGTATTAAGTTGGCACTGCTTAGGGCATCCACAATAAGAATAGCATAGTCATAGCCCAACCACAAACTCCTCCTGCCACATCATCAGGACAAGCAAATAGCCCAGCAATAGCCTAGTCACATCACTCAAAATTATATAAAACAAATAATTGACAATCACACAAAATACGGAATTAAATTTACGACACAGATACGGAAAAATTCAATAATAATATTAAATTTTAAAAAGTACATTAATTAAAAAAACACACTTTATTAAAATTAAAATAACATTACAACATCCTCATTAATGAGTTTGTCCCACATCGAAAGTGGAACATAAAACATTCAAGGATGTCCCTATAAAAGAGAAACAACCAAGAATGAGTTTGTCCCACATCGAAAGTGGAACATAAAACATTCAAGGATGTCTCTATAAAAGAGAAACAACCAAGAATGAGTTTGTCTCACATCAAAAGTGGAACATAAAACATTCAAGGATGTCTCTATAAAAGATAAACGACCAAGAATGAGTTTGTCCCACATCGAAAGTGGAACATAAAATATTCAATGATGTCTCTATAAAAGATAAACGCCCAAGAATGAGTTTCATAAAAAAAACATTAAATAAAAAAATTTTAAAATTTCCGCTCGCCGATCGGGAGCCTGCAATAGCGGCCAGCCGATCGGCGAGCGCTCGAGAATCGGTGTGCGCTCGCCGTTTTTCTCGCCGATTTCGCTCTCGCCGGCTGCAATAGTTCGGCGAGCGGGCCGGCGAGTGCCAAAAATCGGCGAGCCGGTGCGCTCACCGCTATTGGAGATGCTTTTATTATCTACTCCTTCCGTCACACAAGAATATGCATTATTTTCTTTTTAGTTTGTTCCACAAGAATATGCAATTTCTAATTTTAGAAACTATTTTCTCTCTAATAAGGTGAGACTCATTCTCCACTAATAATATTTTATGTACTTTTTCTCACTATATTTCTCTTACTTTACCAATTTCGCATTAAAACTCGTAGCGAACCCAAAGTGCATATTCTTCAGGGACGGATGGAGTATAATTTTCTTCGTTCTTGTGAAAAACAACTACATTGAGATTATAAATATTTGCGCATTCATTATTTTTGTGATATCCATTGTATTGTTTTAAAATGTCTGATTTTATGAGTTTCTTCCTATTTTCGTGTTTTTATTGTGGCGTAAGATCTGTATGACTTTAAGTTGTTAATTATTTTTAATTATTTATCTCATTTTTTTGATTATTAGAGCATCCATAACCGTGCTCTTGCCAGTGGCACGGTTGTGGGCCCGGGCGGTACTATTCATGCCTGCTCTCTGGCAAGAGCACAACACCCACAACTGTGCTCTTCTTCAAGGACGAGCACAATTAATTTAAAATTCAATTAAACAATAACATTTCCGTAATATTAAAATTCATTTAAAAACCACAATAAATATTACAAATGACAAATAAAATTAAATATTACATAATTAAAATCCTAAAAATGAAAAATTACATAATTAAAATCCTAAAAATTAAAAATTACATAATTAAAATCCTAAAAATTAAAAAAACCACTACTCGTTGAGGAGGATGAGTGGGGGTATTCGCCGCGACATATGCTTCGTAAGCGGCACGATGTTGTTCGTAGTATTCTTGTTCTTCGCGCTCCGCTTCCGCCATGAGATGAGTGAAATCCATTTGATGTTTTGAGTGAAGGTTGAATGTGTTGATAGTTTGTATAAGAATTATGAATGAGAGATGAATGAGAGTGATGAATGAGTGATGAATGTGTGTATTTATAGATGATTTTGGGAAAAATAAATAAATAAAAATCAAAAAAATTCAGAAAAAACGGGAAAAAAACGGCCATATTTTTGGGATTTGGAAAATATTTTTTTATTTTTTAGCATTATTTATAATTAAATACCGATTTTTTTTTAAAAAAAAGTTTGAATGCAACGGCTACGCCGTTGCCCAATCCCGTGCCGTCACGTGTGCGTCCGCTGGCACGGACGTGCTCGATACATCGAGCAGCGCCTTGCCAGCGGCGCGAGCGCAGCGGCGGCGGATGGCGTCCGTGCCAGCGGCGCGGACGGCGGTGGCGACGGACGCCACCGCTGCGCATGCTCTTAATTTCTTTTGGGTTTTTTTTTGTTCTCCTCGTACATCCATATTGTTTTTCTTTAATTGTTTTATTATTTGATTGTTCTATTCGTGTTTTTTATTTTGATTATAATTAACCTGCATAAAACAGTTGTTAAAAGCATATACTTCATTCGTTCCGGTCGAAGTGAGGTGTTTCTATTGTGGTACAGGTAGTACTGTTTTGGTGAATTAATTGTAAATAATAAAGTAGGAGTGAAAATGAGAGAATAAAGTAGGATAAGTAGAAGATCAAATAAAATAGGAGATATGAAAATATGATGTAAGATTGATAAAAGAGATTAATATTCCCAAAAATAAAAATGTTTATCGTTTCATTAAGTTGGAAAAGAGGGACTAGGGACTAGGGGCTAGGGGAGTATAATGAAACCAAACACTTCAATATTTATGGGTGGGTAATTGGAAGAGACTCGCAAATCTAAAGAAACAAGCAATGTTGCTTCAAATTGCTTTGCACTTTTAGAAATATTTGTACTTTCAAATTTTAGTAGTACTACTTTTGTATGCACACAATCAATAGATTTTGGATTTTGTAAATCGAAGAACAATAGGATTGAGAAAAGAACTCAAAGGTGTAACAATAGGATTGAGAGAAGAACACAAAAGTGTATTATTGAAGGTGGACTGAAATTGATGCTCGCACACAATGAAGCCAACTCTAATCATAGATCAAGCTGATCTATAAAATAGCTGACAAGAAAAAATAACCGCCCTAAGCGACGGCTAGTTTGATAATTAATAACAACGATAACTAAAACTACAATTTGAAAGACTTATTAGACGTGATATATTTTAAATCTTGTTACTACACACCATTTCTAGTAAATTTTTTGAAAGACTTGTTAGACGTGATATATTTTAAAATACTTTAATCATTATCCATCCATAATATGTTAATTAAAAATATACTCCCTCCGTCTCAAGGTAGATGTCATACTTGGGGATTGAGACTTGATTTTAGGAGGTGTTTTTTTATGTGTTAAGTGGAAAGAGAATAATATATTTATATTAATGTGAGAGAGAACTTTTTTCAAAAAAGGAAATATGACATCTTTTGTGGGACAAACTAAAAAGGAAAGTGTGACATCTAGTGTGACATCTATTATGGGACGGAGGGAGTAATATACTACCTCCGTCCTTGAAAGTTTGTCACAGTTTACCATTTCGATCCGTCCCTGAAAGTTTGTCACACTTCATTTTTTACCATTTTTGGTATTGGAGCTCATATTCCACTAACTCATTCATATTCACATTTTATTGTAAAACTAATACTTTAAAAGTAGGACCTACATCCCACCAACTTTTTCAATTCACTTTCCATTACATTTTTTGAAACCCCTGTCGGGTCAAAGTGTGACAATATTTGGGGGACTAATAAACATCATGTCTAATTCTTGTAATCCCTAGATTTCCTTAGTGAAATGAGTATCATGTATGTCTTATGTTAGTATGTCTTGAATCTACTCCCTCCATTTCCAAAGAGTATGAATTATTTCCTTTTTCGTCCGTCCCTAAAGAATATGAATTTTCTAATTTTGAAAAATTCAAACAACATACTATCCCTACACATCATTTTATTTATAACTTATACTATTACAATAATGTGGACCCCACTCTCCACTAACATTATTTCCACTACTCTTTCTCTCTCTCTCTCTCTCTCTCACTCACTTTTCTCCTTATTTATAAAAATCCGTGTCAAACTCATTCTTCGTACTCTTTGGGGACTGATGGAGTATATTGTTTACCGCTAGCCAAACAAGGGCACAAAACTCTGTAATCTATATGTATGCTATGTTGTTGTATTGGATCATATTCGTCATATTGGGCCTAACCTGTCTTGTGTGTCTATTTATATAGAAATATGACACAAAACTCTATGATTTGTAACCGCAATTATAATACAATATGTTCTTCGTTCTTGCCCATGGACGTAGCCAACACAATGTTGGTGAACCACGTAAATCTGTGTCTCTTTACGTTTCTGTTTGTTTCGCCATAGTACCTTCCCAATTTATGTTAGTATTTCAATACCAACTTTTATTTTATTTTGAAGATTTTTAAGTTTAGTCGGGCCAAAATTTACGAACTGTCCAATAAAAATAGGTAAACCTTAATGCTGAGAGTTAACTCAGGTCTTAATGCTGAGAGTTAACTCCTAACTATTAATAGTACTAAAAAAAGTTAGGCTCAGACAAGAGCACGTTTTCCACCTCCTGTCCCCTTATAACAATCCAATGAAAATCTTATATAGTTGAAAAATGGGCCCAAATATTCCTAAAAAAATGGGTGAAATGTATATTTCTCCTTGTGAGCAAGCAGAAGCTGGCTCTTTCCACCCAAAATTCATGAGGGATGAAGTGGAGAGGCCTAAGGTGGCGCACGACCAGTTCAGCGACGAGATTCCGGTGATATCGTTTGCCGGGATCGAGAAGAGGGAGGAGGCGTGGCGACGGATCATGGAGGCGAGTGAGGAGTGGGGGATATTTCAGTTGGTTGATCATGGTGTGGATTTGAGTGTGGTTGAAAGGATGAGAAGTTTAGCTCTAGACTTCTTTGCTTTGCCTTCTCATGAGAAACTTAGGTTTGATATGTCTGGTGGCAAGAAAGGTGGCTTCATCGTCTCTAGCCACCTTCAGGTATTGCTTTATTTTATTTTTAATATTATAGTATTTGGAAAATTACCGATGTAGAGTCGATGTTACTCTCTGCGTCCGTCATTTATAGTTTCATTTTGAGTTGGTGTAGGTTTTAAGAAATTATTTGACTTTATGATTAGAAAATGAGTTAGTGGAATATTGAAAAGGAAAAAAACAAATGGGACATTACATCACGGACATCTCGAAATAACAAAATGAGACTTTAAATCGCGGACAAAGGGAGTAGTAGTTAATCACACTATGAAGCGCAGTTTGATTGATAAGTATTAGTTGTACATAAAGTAATATTACCCCCTTTTTTAAATAAAGTAATTAGGTTTCAAACATAATGGTCTACGGTAATGTCTGGCAAGTACTTCATCCGCTCTCTAAAATAGATAAAATTGTAAATGATATGGGTTTTAATGTGCAATTAGTAAAGTAAGAGAAAAAAAAAAGTAAGAAAGAGAGATAGAAAAAGTAATGGAAATAGTATTAATGGATTGTAGGGTCTATATTATTAGTGGTGTAATTGGTAAAAATTCTCTATATTTAGACTTTGTCTAATTTTGGGGGACAATCTAAAATGATAAAACTAGTCTATTTTATGAGGGCGGAAAGAGTATAATACATGGACTATTTTTCTTAAAAAGAGAAAAGGCGCACATTGAATATGGGTTGATCTAGTTGTAGGCTAGTTAATATCTAAAGTCAATAATCTCGGATTTGCACGCAACATTATGTAGACATTACAATTCTTTGTATTTATCAATTAAAATGTTTTTATTTTACATTTTGGACATGTCTTATACATCATCAACAAATTACTCATTGGACATTAAATAAAAAAATAAACTATTGGTTGAAGGGAGAAGTCGTACAAGACTGGCGGGAAATAGTAACATATTTTTCGTATCCGGTGGCGGCGCGGGACTACTCGCGATGGCCGGACAAGCCGAGCGGGTGGCGGGAGACGACGGAGCAATACAGCCGACAGGTGATGGATTTGGGATGCAAATTGCTGGAGATTTTATCACAAGCAATGGATCTTGAAAAGGATGCTCTCTCAAAAGCATGCATTGACATGGATCAAAAAATAGTTGTCAATTTCTACCCAAAATGCCCTCGCCCCGATCTCACATTGGGTCTAAAGCGGCATACGGATCCGGGTTTGATAACTCTACTGCTCCAAGATCAAGTGGGTGGGCTTCAGGCGACCCGGGATGGCGGCAACACATGGATCACAGTCCGACCTGTCCCAGGTGCTTTTGTTGTCAATCTTGGTGATTATGGTCACGTGAGTTTTTCCTTATTCTCTCTCTTATTTTTTTTTCGGTAGACAATTGCAACAATTTATCTAAAAGTTGTAGATTGAAACATTTTGTATTTTATTTTGATTAATTACATAAAAAAAACTGGTACTACTAAAAATTACTAGTATGTGAGTTTGGGAGTGGTGGATTTATGTATATTTATAGTTCACTTAAACAACAATAATGTGTCATTAAATTAATTGACATTTTTCACATTCTAATAGATACATTTCTTGTTTAGTTAAAATATTATGCAGTTTTATTTTATGAGTTGAGTAAAAAAAAGACGTCTTAGAAAAGGAAAATGTATTGAACAATGAGTCGGAGAGAGTATATATATATATAGAGGGTTTTGACGATCGTTGAATTGAACTATATATTTAGTACTTGAACAACGGGAGGTTCAAGAGCGCGGATCACCAAGTAGCTGTGAACTCGAAAAGCAGCAGATTATCGATAGCAGCATTCTGAACCCGGCCCCAAACGCACAGGTTTATCCGGTGAAGATCGAAGAAGGTGAGAAGGCAGTGATGGACGAGCCCATTTCGTACATGGAGATGTACAAGAGGAAGATGAACAACGATATTCACCTCGCTCGACTTAAGAAGCTCTCCAAACAGGAGTAGTGTTTGCTCGAAGATGAATGACAATAAGGATAAGTCCTGCAAAAAACTTAAAACAGATTCTTGCTTGAGAGAGTAGAGGGGTACTACCAATTATTTTCATATGCTTTGGTTTGATGTTCTTTGTGTTTATAATGTTACAAAGATAGAATATTCTTTGTAACTTTTTTAATTATGTGTATGAATAAGTTCTTAAATGAAGAAGTACGTGTTGTTGAAAGTTTGAAGCTTTATTTTTTATCCAGTGTACAATATGAAACATTTAGTTTTCGACATCAGATTTTATGTAGTATTGGTTTGTGAGTTATTGAAGAAAGAGTTTAATAAGAGAAGTAGGAATGGTGTTATTTCTATTTTAAGAAATGTTTTATTTTTAATTGAGCAACCCTAAAAGGAAAACGTTTCATTTTTAATGGAACATAATGAATATGATTCTGGGTTTAGCACAAATATTTTCGGCCTGGTAATAATATTCCTATTTTTATGTTTGGAAGGTCCTTCCATTTATAAGGTCAATTCTAATAGCTGAAAAAAATAAATTCAAATTGAACACTTCAGTATGAAAAAAGAAATCTTTCAAATTGAACACTTCGATTTGAAGAAGCAGAATCAAAGTTAGTTTAGCTCCAGAATTAATATATTAATTGAACTCCTCATTTAATTACACACCAAAAATAAGAGAGAGTGCGTGTCAAATTTGTGAGCCACTATTTTGAATTTATCTCTACTGTTTGCAATAATTGAAGTGTGTATCCCTACTAACTGTAATAGCAAAAAATTCGAAAAAGTGCCGGTGCCACGGAAAATTTAGATGTATATATTGCTCTATTTATCTCATGTAATTTTGTTATTCTATACGCCCCTCCCAACATTTGCCACCTCCAGTAATTATTACAATTTAAAACTCCACTTTCATTAATTTAGAAGAAATTTTAAACTCCAGATAGCTCAATGTTCCACATATTATCAATGCCTCATACCTATTGAGTATTTATCGTTTTTTCATAATTTTATGGTACTTTAATTTCTATAAAATAATTTTATAATTTATTAAAAGCTAGATTTTATAAAATTTTGAAACATCATATGATTGATATAAGCTCCAAGATATTTTAAAATAAACTTAGACAAACACGCCTTACACATGGCCAAATAATTTGAGATTTGTATTATGTGTTTTCAACTTTTGTTTCCTATTTTAAAATATCTAACTGAATAGTTTTCATAAAGTATCTTAATTTGGAGACGAAAAGATAATTAATTTCTAACATTCCGTAAGGCCTTGTTTAAGATAATAGATGAAGTATTCAAATTGATAATGATAACGATGATGATGATATATGATAAAGATTGATTTTATTCAAATTGATAGTGATGGCTATGATGATGATATATGATAAAGATTGTTTTTTTTTGTAAGTTTATTACTTTTATTTTAATAATGCATATACTCAAAATGATTATATTTTGCACATAACTTTTATTGCTCGTCTTAGACATGGATCTCGTGTGAGTCATGCCATTAGTATCGGAAAATAGGTGAACATCATCGGTTCTCAACTCTTCTTACAAATATCACATGTTTTGCTTAAAAATTCTCTTTTATTGAATTTATTTTATCGGCTAAGTGTAATTTTAAATAAAATAAAAATAAATAGAAATGGAATTAGCCACATCAATATTGAGAGATATTGTTAGTCAGCCGATTTAGGTTGAATCAGGGACGGACCTAGCGGGGGCTTGGCCGGTGCTGGTCACAATAACCCCACCATGGCTACCGTGCTTGTGTCTATGCTGCATCTTTCCCGTTTTTGTTTTTACAGAGAAGGATGGAAGAGGGAGGACGGAGGGGAAAAAGGAGAGATTATTTATGAGCATTGATTTTACGGCTGTGTGGGGTCCACTTTGATTCTTTTTGTATTGGAAATTTATTAGGTAGTACTTGTGTTTTCATCCTTTTATACATTTGTAGTAATAAATAAAGAAGGTAAGAATATTGAAATATTATTTTTTTAGCTTATTCAATTTTCTAGTTCCATCTCTGGGTTGAATGAGTGGAGACTGTTTTGTGATGTGGCTGGCATTCTTTCCACCGGTTGTGATGAAACTTTTTCTTTTGCTTTTTCTTCTTTTTTAATGAGAAATTGGCATTCACTTTTTTTTTATTTCATAAGCTTTTTACTTTCATTAATAAATTTATTTATCTGATTTATATAATATTTTTTATTGAATTTGTTCACTATCCAAGTTATTTTCTTCCATAAATTTCTTTGCAAATCACCCAAATTATCATTTTGATTTCAAAATTATCAAAATCCTCTAAACCACCCACACTCATCTTATTTTATGCAATGTTATATTGCATTTCATTTCTCTTATTTTCGTAATTTAATTATGGTGTAAATTAAATTTAATTAAATTTATAAAAAAAATTATACGTATATAATATAAAATTAATAACAAATTAACTATTTATGAAGAATATGTAAGGTGGAAAATATTTTATCATGTTGAGTTGAGGTCATTAATGGGAGTGAAAGTTATACTCCCTCCGTCTGCAAAATATTGTCCACATTTGACTCGTCACGTGTTTTAAGATATGTGAAGAAAAGTGAGTGGAAAAAGTTAGTGGAATGTGTATTCCACATTTATATGGGGTATTAATTTTATAATAGAATGTGAGTGTATGAGTTAGTGGAAAGTGAGCTTCATTTATAAAAAATGGAAGCATAGTGGATAATTATTTCGCGGACGGACCGAAATTCAAAAGTTGATAACATTCCTTGGACGGAGGGAGTATTAAATTGAGGGTTGTGCATGTGATGAAAGAGAAATAAATATTTTATTAAAAAATTGATTGAGGTCGGGTTGAATGAGGGTTGTAGATGTGGGTAATTTTAGGAGTCTCATTTGAGTTCGGCACGAGTTTTAATTACTATAAAGGAAAGTGAGTGGAAAAAATAGTGGAATGTGAGATTCATTTTTATATATTAATTTTATAATAGAATGTGAGTGGAATGAGTTAAAATGAGGTGTACCTATCATTTATAGTAAAAATGAACCGAAACTTGTAACAGCAGTATAACTAAAATGATAAACCGGGACTCTTAAATTCTATTGGCGGAGTTAGGGAGTTAAGTATTATTATCAAGAATTTCGAGTCAGTATATTTTTTATTACATAGAAGATTGTTTTGAGTTTTACTAATTTCCAAATGTATCATTTTTTTTACAGAAATGATTTTTATGGCCTTCCCACTGAGAGCATGAGCTGAAGAAGATGTGGGATGATAAAGCTGCAAAAAGATACTCGAGTTTATTAGTTCCTTGAAGAAGATGTACACAAACGGTAAATCGAAACCAGTTTACATAGCTCAGGAAATGTGGAGTGGATAAATTTACCATTGGAAAGATGAAGACGTTATCAAGAAGTCCGAAGAAGCAAGGAAGGCAAGAATGTCCGAACCAGATGGACCTTGTGAAAAGTGGAGAACAAAGAAAGAGCCATGCACGAAATGAAGATCAAAGTGCGTGTGCATGGTGATAAAGAAGAGGCGATATGGAATGAGAGACTTGCTACATGATATGGAAGCCCGCTGACTCATCATCTAGCTGGCATCCAGTCAGCATGAAGTTAGTTAAGGAGTTAGTTAGGAGAGTAGTTGGGAAGTTAGTTAGTTGCTTCTGCAAAATATCTTGTTTTTAGTATAAATAAGAGATGCACATGTAATCTGCCGATTGATTGAAGTTTAATGAAGTATTCTTTCTTCTATCTCAATCCTCATTCATATATTTTCTACTTCATGAATTTTCACAGACCTGGCACCCTAATAAGCAGACAACAACGAAATTTATATATTGAGCAGTGGCCATTGTTTTCTTCTTCTTTTTTTGGTATTCTTGACTCTTTGTCTGCAATAGTGGGTGGCCACAATTTTTGGTGTTTCCTATTTTTTTATTTTAAATATTCATTGTGTTTTGGGAGTGACTTTGTTTTTGATGTTCTATGTATTTTTGGGAATAAGTTTTGGAATCTGCAATTTTTGTTCCTCCATTTCCCGATTCTTGGATTCTATGATTTCTCAAAATTTGGACTATTCACCTAATATTTCTATAATCAATTACTTCCTCGTTTCCTTAGTTATACAAGAATATATATACTCTTTCCTTTATAATTTGTACTACAAGAATATGTACTTTCTGAATTTGAAAACTTTTTTCTCTCTAATGAAATGAGACCCATTCTCCACTAACATTACTTTAATTACTTTTACTTTCAACTTCTCTTACTTTACCGATTGTTTATTAAAACTTGTGCCCGACCAAAAGTACATATTCTTATGGGACAGAGGGAGTATTACTTAGTAAAAATTAATTAATTTTAGTAGAATATGAAGTTTACTTAGTAAAAATAAAATAAAATGGAGTAGTTAATAAGGATCGGATGAAAATAACAAAATGAGATAATTAATAAAAAAAAGAAAGAAGTATATAAAAAGGAAGAAGGATACTTTAGAACTATATATACTTCAAAGATCATTTATGAAGATCAAATATAAGGAAAAAGAATGAAAAATAATTATTTGAATTACGTAAACACGGATTATTAAGAATAAAATTGAAATAAATACATAATACTCACTTTGTCCCTAAAAAAATAAAAAATATTTAAAATGCCATAAGTTTTAATTAGGCATGCACAAACCGGCCCGGCCCGCGCGGTTAACCGCCGGTTCGGGCCCGCCGGTTCATGAACCGGAACCGGGCCCGGAACCGGCGGTTTGAACCGGCAGGCGGGTTGAAGGGTCGGAAGGGCCGGTTCAGGTTCGGCAATATATTGAACCGTGAACCGGCGATTCGGCGGTTCGAACCGCCGGTTCAAAGGGTCGAATAGTGTTTCGTAGGTTAGGGGTTCGTAGGGTTCGCGTAGGGGTTTAGGATAGCCGTTGGAACCGGCGGTTTACGGGGTAAACCGCCGGGTTGAGGGGTAAACCGGCGGTTTGTCGGGGTAAACCGGCGGTTCGGGAGCCGGTTTCCGACGGTTCCGGCAACTTTTCAGAGGCT
This sequence comes from Salvia splendens, assembly GCF_004379255.2. NCBI lineage: Eukaryota > Viridiplantae > Streptophyta > Magnoliopsida > Lamiales > Lamiaceae > Salvia > Salvia splendens. The sequence continues at coordinate 21,038,209 of NC_056048.1, forward strand.
AGGTCGTAGGGTCAGTGTTTAGGCCTGCAAAACCGGTCATAAACCGCCGGTTTTCGGTCAGAAACCGGCGGTTTTCTGACGCAAACCGTGGCGAACCCGCCGGTTTAGGGTTGAACCGCCGGTTTCGGCGGTAAACCGGCGGTTCACGGCAGATTTCAAAATTTCAATTTTTTTTTTCATCCAATTTTACTCCTATAAATACCCCACTTCTCCTTCATTATTCCTTGCCCCATTCCTTGAATTTTCGGAATTTCATTCTCAATCTCCATTTCTCTATTCTCTCCTCATTCTCTCTAATTGCGCAAGTTTAATTCTACACTTTCTACTCACTACTATATTTGTTGTGCTCATAATTTACCACTTCTTTTATACTTCATACATATTTCATTCCAAGTCCATATTACTTTTCATTTATCAATATATTCAATATGTCTTCTTCTCGTGGTGGATCGGGACGTGGTGATCGGGGCAAGGGAATAGCCCAAGATCAAAGCACTATGCGTCCCTCAAAATCTCGACTACCTAGTCGTCGAGATGTTATGGAAGAGGTTTCCCGATTGGCAGCCGAACGCATGCAAGTAAGTAATGAAAAATTTGTTTTCCAATTCACATGCACAAAATTTCATTAATTTTTTTTTGCGTTCATACTTTTAACTTCTACGTACATAATATTTGTCTGAATTCACATGCACAAAATATGATTATCTGAATTCTACTTTGACACATAAAGATGCTTTATGTGATTTTTATAGAACTAACCCCTACCGTGATTTATATCTTTCGCATAGTTGTTGGGATAACAGTTTGGCTTTATTTAAATTGTTCAAATATTTCAAAAATGCTACTGTTGAATTATCGGGTGTTTATTATTGCACTGCTGTTCGTGTTTTGGAGCATTGCATGTACATATCCCTTGGTTTTAAAACTGCAATGAAAAATGCTTCCTGTTCTCCCGAGTTAATGTGCGTTTTGTATTATATGATTGAAAAATGACTCAAGTATTTCAGTGAGATTCCTAACGTGTTTTTGATTGCAAAGGTAATGGATCCAAAATGGAAATTAGCAGGTACCTCTAGAATTTTAAATTTTTATTATAACAATTTGAGTTCAATTGATCTTGGTCCCCTTCAAGCAATCCAATCGGACACCAGTGACGAATTTGGAGTCGACCTCTCAGAAACCTTTCAAATAAACCTCCCAGACCGGTCAGTTCTGCAACAAAACCTCGAGTATAACTTGCGCTCTCTCTACACCGAATATGAAACCAAGTATAACACCACTCACCAAGTCAGAAGACCCCCTCCTCCACAACATAACTATGGCTTTGCATTTCAAACCGATTATGATGACCCCGACGTGCAATCCCAACTAGCCGACCTATACAACTACAGCACCGGCGGAAGGTCCTCAGGTATGGTCAGTGAATTAGATTTATATTTTGAATCACTCTTTTTCTTTGGTGATGAAGGTCCTACTCCTCCCGCCCAAATCGACGTCCTCGATTGGTGGGGAACCCACGAGAAAGATTTTCCCATCCTTGCTTCAATGGCCAAGGAGATTTTTTCTGTTCCGGCTTCCACCGTCGCCGTCGAGTCCGCTTTTAGTGTTGGCTCGCGCGTTTTGGATGAATCAAGAAGTAAGCTCTCGGCGAAAAATATGGAAGCCGTGATGTTACTTGATGATTGGGCCAAAGCTGACGTCCGAGAACAAGAAAATGATTGGAATAATCTTATTGAAATGAAGTAAAAACCTACTGGAATGAAGTAATATATTTTGAAATGAAGTTAAATTCTCCTAATATGTTATGACTTATTTGCCCTGAGCTGAAGTAAAATAGGCTCCTGATGAAGATGAAAATAATTTATACATTTGCGCATCTCATCTATAAAAACCTAGATCTAAAAATCTTAATTTAGTCTAGTTCTACGATTCTGCAATAAAGAGTCTAGTTAGAAGTGGTATTTTTATTTATATTGACAAGACTTCATAAATCAAAATTTAGCGTCCAATGTAAAACAAACTACATATAAAAGGAAATAATTTGCTTTAGTTTTAAACGAAAATCAAGGAATTGATTTAATTTGGTAGAGGATGTGGCTGTGGGATTGTTAATTTGGTAGATGTGGTTGTTTTGAGTGCCAGAATTTCCGATGATAAAAGTGAATTCAATATTTTTTTTAGGGTTTAGGGCATCCGCAATGCGGGCAGTCGGCGTTCCGCGGGCCGTTCTGCCGGAACGAAACCGCGGCGGCACGCGTTGCAGCCTCCGTTCCGATGCCAAACCGTTCCCAAACCGTGCCGGGTGCCGACGGCACGACCCGCGGCACGGTCCGCGCCGCCACGCGCTTCGGCGACGTGGCTTCTCCCCGCGTCGTGCGTGACGCCCACTCGCCGGTCCGCGAGTGGGCGTCGTCACTTGCTGACGCAATAATTCATTTTTTTAAAAAAAATTAGATTTTTTTGAAAAAAAAAAAAAAAATTTAACGGTAATATTACCGTTTTTTTAACATTTTTCATTTTTTTTTTAATTTTTATTTTTGTTTTCTTATTCTATAAATACTCATACTACTTAATCCTCATTTCACAGACAACTACACATCTATTCTTCCTAAATCAACTTCATTTCCTCTCCAATTTTCATATTCAATATCTTCACAAAATGTCCGGCGACGGCAACTACGGCGGTGGCGGCTCCGGTGGGTGGGATCTCAACGTGTTCGGCTCCGCTCCAGCTCGGGCTCAACCTCAAAGCGCACGAAGCACACGGCGACCGGCAACTCCTCGTCTGGTGACACCGGTGAGGCCAGCCAGGGTGAACCGCAGGTGTTTGGGAGTACGGGGTATCCAACGCCCGACGAATACGGCGGATCCAGCCGTGGGCGCCGTCGGCCGCAAGGGACAAAGGCGGCGAAGGCGGCTAGAGCGAGGAAGGGCCGAGGCGAATCAAGCCAGCCGGCCTCGGGATCGGGATCGGGCTCGCGGGGACGCTCGGACACACTTATGGTGGCGTACATCACCGCCACAATGGCGGACACTTCCCGCTTCTCGTACGCCCAATTCACGGCCTGGTGGAACGGAATTGTTGCTATGGCAGCACAACTTGACCTTCCGACTCCCCCTAAACCTCGACCGCCTCCGGAGGATGATTCGCCGGCGGAGTAGTTTTTTAATTTTCCCACGTTTAATTGTGTGTTTTTTATTGTGTGTTTTTTATTTTTTTTAGGATTTTAATTGTGTGGTTTTTATTTTTTTAAGTTTTAGTTGTAATTTTTTTTAATGTTGTGTGTTTTTTAATAAAGTGTGTTTGTTATTTAATAAATCGTGTTTGTTTTAATTGAATTGAGTTGGAAATAAAAATAAAAAATGAAATTGAATGAATAGTAATTTAAGGAACGGTTAAGGAACGGAGGGTTGCAGGTTCCGTTCCTTAGTTAAGGAATGAAGTAAAATAGTACAGTGAGGCCCTCAAATAGTAGTTTAAGGAACGGTTTAGGAATGGTATAGGAACAGCGTTGTGGATGGCCTTAGGGATCTTGAATAGAATAATTAGTCATTTTCTAGATGTGACATGAGTTTAATCACTTTAATGGATGCAGTTGGGACCATTTCGAAAAGCCAAGTTTCATTAAGAGCATTAGCACTGGGGCGCCATAGTCATCAATTTAATCCTCCTACCCCCACCTGCAGTGGGGCGCCCTAAGGCGCGCCGCTCTATGGCGCACCACGTCATCAGTTGTACTATTGTTTAATTTAAATGTTTTCAAATATAGTGTGCAAACGAAAATTAACAAAAAAAGAACAACTAACTAAAAATCGGCGAAGATTGATTAAAAAACAAGTTACACGATTCAAGTTTACACAAAAAACCGGCTAATCTACGCAATTACCAACTTCCGAAGCAGCTCATCGATCAACGCCCGGAGATATTCGGCTTCTTCGGGGTCCGTACACTTCTTGAGGGCCTTGTGCGTCTGCAAGATCGTCCTCGCCATCGAGGCTGTTGCCAACTGGTCGTAGTTTGTACGGCCGGGGGCGTACTCTTCACATATGAGGGTTTCATCCGGCGCGTAGTTTGTACGGCCAGGGGCGTACTCTTCACATACTTCCGGAGGTGGCAACTTGTACACGCGCTGCCGGTAACGCTTCTTTTTGGCGGGGGCGGATGATGGGGCGGCCTCGGCGGAGCGGCGGGAGGGGGCGACGGGTCGGTTTGGTGACGGCTCCATGTCAGACAAATCATACGATTCCGTGCTGAATTCGGGATCGTACTGCGTGTTAGCGGCGAATGATCGATATTCGTCGGGTTCTGTACCCGGCCAACGCGCCTCACCACTGAACATCGGACTGTTGGGACTTGATGAATCCATTTCGTAGTAATAAAAAATGTGAGTATCGAGAGTGAAATCGCGAAATGAAATGTTACAAATGAAGGGTATTTATAAAAAAATCAAACCGCGTGTCATCGTCCGCCACCATCGTCCGCGGAGCCCCCAATGGGCGGACGATAGCCTGTCATCCTCGACATCGTCCGCCGCTCCCACAATGGCGCGGACGATAGGCTATCGTCCGCGCTATACGCCGCGGACGATGTATCGGTCGTGAGCATCGGGCGCGCCCGATGGCAGGCACCCACAATGGTGCCATCGTCCGCGCCCGAGGACGATGGACGCCATCGGGCGCCCCATTGTGGGTGCCCTAATGGTGGTACTATGAAATCGACGAGGTAAACAACTTTGTACGATTCTATTCAAGAAAAACAAAAATACTGATTAAAATTAAATAAAATTAATTTATACTTCATTCATCTCCTAATATGTGTTCCACTTTGTTCTGGCACGAATTTTAAAAAAATGTACATGAAAGTGAGTTGAAAAAGTGAGTGATTATGTGAATTCTATATACTACCTTCGTCTCATAAAAGATGTCACAATTTTCTTTTTAATTTATCCTTTTAAAGATGTCACATTTCCATTTTTTGAAAAAGTTGTCTCTCACAATATTATAAATACCATATTTTCTCTTTCTGCCTAACACATAAATCAGAACCTCCTAAAATCTCGTGCCGTCCCATAAGTGTGACATCTTTGTGGGACGGAGGAAGTATTAGTTTTACTCTCTTTGTCCCACTTTAGGAGTCTCATTTGAGTTCGGCACGAGTTTTAAAAAATGTAAAGGAAAGTTGAAGAAAAAAGATAGTGGAATGTGAGTCCTACTTTTATATATTAGGTTTATAATAAAATATGAGTAGAAAAGGGTTAGTGGAATGTGTGACCTATTACCATTTATGGAATATGTCAATCGGGACTCCTAAAGTAGGACACTCAAATATGGTTAACTGGGACTCCTAAAGTGGGACGGAGGGAATATAACATAATATCAAGAGAAATAGAAATGAGTTAATAAAATGTATGATCCATTACTAAAAGTAGTAAAAGTGAAGTGAGACAATGAATAAGGGATGAACCAAAATAAAAACTAAGACACATAATGAACTCATGAAGGACGAAGGGAGTAGTATATTAAAAGAAAGTCTGCTTAACTGGTTCTCGGATAACCGGAATTAGAACCGGGCGTGTATTTGAGGGACCAGTACCAATTTTTTAAAAAATATTGGTCCTCGTTCTATCTGGAATTGGCCAGTTCTTACCGGAACCAAATTATATCAATTTCAATTTTAGATTTTAATAACATTTAAATTTTTAATAAAATCAAATAAACAAATTACCCAAATTCCTAAATGCTAAATTTCCACTCACGCCGCCCACCCCCTAATTCTTAAATGCTACTACTAATATGTACCCTAATTCAAATTTTAGGTTGGATTTGGATATAAAATTAATTGTTGTATATTTGTATTCTGTAACTTTTGTCGTGTCCTAATTTAAATTTGAGATATTGATTTATTGAATATTTCAGGTGTTAGATTTTTTTAGATATTTATTTATTTTTTAGGAATTGAATGATGAATGTTGATTTGTTTTTTTGGTGTGTTTATTTGAAATCAGAACCGACCAGTTCTCACCCGGCTGGTTTCGAACCAGAACCAAATGATTCCGATTCTGATTCTGAGATCCATGAATAATAGAAGAATTGGTAAAGTAAGTGAGCGGAAAAAAAATGGGTAAAGTAAGAGAAAGGAAAAGAAGGATGGATAAAGTAACAGACAAGAGGAGAAAAAATAGTAGAAATAGTGTTAGTTGATTGTGGGATCCACGTGCTAAAATAGAAAATTTTAAAAATTTTATTTTAAGGGACAACTTAAAATGAAAATAGTTACTAAAATAAGATGAGATAAAAGAATGAGTTAGCTCAAAAGTTGCCATTTATATTCTTTCTTCATTGATGGGCCATCTACTATCGCTTCAGACCAAAAGCTTATTGGGCTTTTATGGGATTTTGGCCTACTTTATAATCTTACATAATAAGAATGCAGAAAAGGAGCTAAAGAGAAAAATTCGATACGTAAATTTTATGAGTGTCTTTATTTTAAAAACTCAAATTTGTAGGGATCAGCTTAACTGTTTACTTTACGGACATATGAGATGGTCAAATTTGTGATCATCCCGAATGAGATAAAGGGAGTACTAAACATCAAAAGATCTAAATATATATCACTCTTTTCATCTCATAAGTTTACAATATTTGACTTGGTATAGATTTTTAAAAATATAATGAAAAGTAAGTTGAAAAAGTTAGTTAAATGTGAGGTCTATTTTTATGTATGTTAGTTTTATAATACTTAATAAAATATGAGTGTGAATGATTTAGTTGAATGTGGAATCTACTTAAAAAATGGTACAAATCAAATATGAAAATTTTTGCAACACGAATAAAAATGAAAATTTGTGACAAACTCTCTAGCAAGGAGAGATTGAAAAATTCCACCAAACAAACCAAGACATGAGTGGTATTCGGTTTGCAAGATAAAATAATACAAAGATACAATCTAGGATTGAGTTGTGAGATTATTTTAGTCATAGGGGGTTAGTTATGACTAATTATCCCCTGCACTACTAGAAAAATGATGTTTCATCACATTTGAAAATGCCAAGATAAATATACTCATATTACAGTTTACCTATAGTCACACGTGTAGCAAGTGTGATATTCACAGATGTAATATTAGGTTAAATGTAAGCATAAAACTTATATTACCACACTTTAAAATGACACACAAAGCAACATGTAATCACATTCAAAACTGTGACAAAACGTCATCTTAACTTACACTATTATATTAAATGAAAATTTACAGAATGCCTCCTATAATTGTTTATATTTACAAACTCCCCCTTTAATTATACGTTATTTAACCTGCAAGTTTTTATAGTATTTTATATTCTCATCATTCAAATATTTATACAATTATACACTTTATTTTAAATATATATAATTATATTTTCACTTGCAACATAAAAAAAATCATAATAAGCTATTAATAATAATCCAGCAAAAAAATGTATATACAATGCCAAATTTAAATATACAAAAATCCCCAAGTATCTAATGATTTTACACTTCTAAAACTACAAAAACCATACTACTAAAATTTGTAAAAGTCCTAATCTATTCAAAAGAGACAAACATAGTTGTAGGTGCATTGCTTATCTCTTTCAAGAGTAGGCATCTTATATCTGTCAAAAAAGGTAAACCAAAAAAATTATTAGCACTCCAAATAATACATATTCTAAGTTATATATGAAATAAATATGAAGGGGAACAACCGCACACTGTATATTACTCCATGACATAATGACTTTCCCCATCATAATACAAATTTGTATAAGGATGCAGTGGTGATTCTCAACTACATCATGCTTATCACTAGATGACGAAATATTGTCTTAATGAATACCCGTGCTTTCGTTGGAGACACGATCAAGAACATATAGTATGACAAATATCTGCTCAACATTAATGTTAACAGAATAAAATTACAAGTTAAACCTATTTCTTTAATCCCTAACCTATTTCACAAAACATCAAGGGTCTTAATTTCATAAAAACATAGAGAAGCATCGAATTAGAACCTTTTGGGCGCAATCTACTCTGGTCAGCAATATGATTCTCGGGTGGGCAGCATCTGCTCCATTAAAAATCTCTGCTCCATTATGCAATGGAAAAAAATAAGTAATTGCCCAAGTGAAGATATCACCTACTGGTATCTATCCAACTACAAGCTTCAATTAAAGTGGTAGTTTTAGGTACTATCAAGGCTTTTGATAGCTTCAATCACTAAGAATTCTAAATTGCTATGCAGATGCCTAGTGACTATACACATGGCTAGAGAAATATATTAAGTTCCACCCCTACCTCGACCAGCAGCCCTTCCTCAAGCTCCACCCTACCTCGACCATCATATGTAAGAATATCTATGCCATAAATCTAAAAGAAGTCCAAAAATGAAACAATACCAAATCAGTACTAATAAATTAGATTATCACAAGATTAAAGGTAAATAATAAGGAAATCCATTTAATTTGATAGTTGTGAAGCCGTTGATTCTCTGTAAATATTGGCATTTGGCAAAGCAGGGAAGATATAATCAGCGATCAAAATTGGAGCTACATATTCATACATTTGCAAGGAAGAAGATTTGGGGGCTAGGTTCAGCTACGCTACAATTCCAAAATGTATATGAAAATTACAACTGCAAAAAATTCTCAGTCTAAAAAGATAATTGAATTATACCATCAATTGCGTCGAAAAATTCCCCTTGTTCTGAGACGAAGCTGCGGCTCTCCATTTGAATCTGGCTGAAATCGGATGAATCAACCTGAATCCTGGGATCGAAACACCCTTCATCCACCTCAGAAACACTGCCTACGCACTCAATCAAACATTTATCCTCCTCCTCATCCAGATTAAAACTCTCAGTTTCCGGAACCCTTACGTTGCCTCCGCCGTGACGCTTGTGATTAGCAACGTAAGGAGAAGGGGAGGGCGGGTTGCGGAAGGAGTAGTCGGGTATGGGCGATTGCTCCGGCGTGGCATAGAGAGCCGGGGATATGTAGAGGTGCCAGGAACGGCCATCGACGCCTGGCTTTTAGAGGGATTCAGCAACTCTAGGCTCGAGAAGGTTTTCTAACGCGATTGAAGTGAAGGAATTAGAATTAAATGGATTGAATGGAGGTTTCTAGGGTGAGGGAATTAGAATTGAATTTGCCGATAGCTGTAGAGGAGTGGGCGGCAGTTTTATTTCAATTAGGTTTGGAGCTAGTTTCTTTATTCATTTGCCGCTTATTTCTCAATTTCTAAAATAAGAGTTATTAAAATTTAACTTAATTGTAAAGATATCACTAGTTTATTAATCATACATATATATTTTATAAAAATTAATGATTATTAATTTTTTTTAAAATAATATCTGATGATTTTCTTAAATTATTCAAATTTTTCTAAGAATATATTTTATTATTACTGAGTTATTTCTATGATATATAAATAAATTCTCTTGTTATATAATTAAATGAGAATTATCATTTGTTTTAAATAAAGTTATAAATAAAAGGTACCAATGTCCAATGCCGTTTCCGTAAATATTATTTTTTAAGTTAATTATATTTTATGTTCAAATACCAAATTTATTTTACTCACATAATTTTTTAATTAGATTAGTTTTAAGAATTACGCATGAAATTTTTTTTAATAATAGAATTGTAAGAAAGTTGACAGTGTAAGTAAAGAAGTCTTATTCTCACATTTATTTAGTTATGTAATATTAGTATTGAATATAAATGTGGCCAAAGGATGATGTAGTGATAAGGTATCTGTGATGTCATCTTTTACAAAGTGTGATAAGATAAATGTAAGGATAGCCTATTTTTCTAGTAGTGATGATTATCCATCTAGGATTGAGTTGTGGGGTTGAATCTCATGAACCAAACACACAACAAATTTAATCCCGGATACAATCTTGCAAACCGAACACCCCCTAGTATATAAAACTTGTGGCTCGATATTGCATTAGACATAGACCACTAACGATACACCCTTGTGAACAACATCTAATCTAAATTCTAAACTTCCAATTTGAAATATGGCATATATTTTGCCATATTCGCAGTGGACAATAACAAATCAAGTCTTTTATTCTATAATCGTGCAACACCTTCTGCTGCATCATGTGAATATTGAAATTCAAAAAGTTATCGGCTTTTATTCATGGAATCTCTTATATTTTTGGGATTTTTTCATGAATAAAGGTTAATTAGTAGATTGTTTTAGCCATGACCAACAAGACAAGATGTTATCACCGGTATTATCTCATGTGATGCAGTTTGAATGCATCTAATTAAATATGGCTGCATGGTAGCTAAAAGAAAATTGAGTTCTAACTAAAAAAATTTAAAATTGAATTTTAACTCTCAAATTAAGTAATAGTTTGACTTAATATAAGATTGGATAGCTGTATAGCAAAAAATATTGGATAGTATTACTATTAATAAATAAAGAATAAATGTAATGATGTTATTTCCAATGAAGCAACTCTTAATAAAATGAGTACAAAATATCGCATAGCCTCCAAATGTGTCGATTATTATTTAGGTAAGTATAACTCTTAACTGTTCTTAGCTAGATTAGTGGGGTATTGTTTAACCGACTAAATTCGTTACAATTGGTCATGCATATATATATATAGGGATGTATTTATTTTTTTTTTTATCTTTTGTTCTTTGTTCTTTTTAATCTCAGCCCCACAATTTTGTCATCCGACGGTTAGATTGGTGCCACGTGTCATTTAATAATGCAGATTTTCAGTTGAATAATGCACACCGACTAATAATGCACCATTATAGTGTAATAATGCAGATTTTCAATTGAATAATGCACACCGACTAAGAATGCACCATTATAGTGTAATAATGCAGATCATCTGGACCGTTGATGAATGAGATCTAACGGCCCATATTAAGAAGAATAAAGGATCTAAGGGATGAATATGAGAATAACGCTCCCGTATATATATATATATATATATATATATATATATATATATAATTGCGATTCAAATTTTAATATATGGTCGCACGCAAATTTGTTAAGCAAATAATAACAAATTATCAGTGGTGGCATTATCAAGAAAGCCAGTTACGTTCTTTTCATTGTTATTTTGTCCAAAAATATCAAACTTGAATTTCTTTTGTGCAGAAAAAATGAAAAATTGCCGTCTTTTATTGAATTTATTTATTATTAGTATTAGTATATAGTTAATTAGTTAGTTATCTAGAAATGGTCAAAAAGTAATATGGAGACTTTTTAGCTTCCATAAGCGCGTAATAGCCGTCGGTTTGTTTTTAGTGAAGCTAAGCATAACTCATAACTAGCTAGGCATATGTTAATGTTATTTAAATTGCTATTTAATAATTCGTATGTGTTACATCTATTAATTCTCAGTACCTAAGCTGTCATAATTTAATTGATGAATTGCAGATTATTAATTTAAAACACAATAATAGGAATAACTTCATATTCATATAGATTTGTGTCTTGTTAATATCTTGCCGTGAAAATTCTTACACTAAATTAGAACAAAGTGAAACAGTGTTCCACAACCTTAATCTGTTACATTGTCGCGGAAAATTGCAACCGCCACTCAGACGCGACCAGAAGGGCCTAGTTTTCACCTGAAGACATTAAGTCATTAACCGATGTCGTTTTGAATTCTCAAAATTTGCGTTATGAAATTACAACTTGATGTATCATTAAAAAATATCCTCTCTTTTAGTTCGTGATCACTTCAATTTGCAACCCATTTCCACTTAATGAATCTCCCAAAATGAAAAATAAATAAAAATAAGCAGCAATTAAAGAATACTCTAAGTTCTCAATGTTAATTGTAAACTATAAAATCATTTTTTAACTCCAAGAAAAGGTAACAAATAATTTAAATGCATATGAGTCGATTTTCTTATCAATCACACATATAAAAAAATCATAGAAAACGAGGGTTTTCGTAGCCGGCCAGATAATAAAAATGAAGCAAGAAAACACACAGTAAAAGAGATGTATCTGATTTTTATATATATTGATACAAGTAGAGACAAAGACAATTAATTTATAAGGTCTCATTCCTCTCTCAAACCCTAATAAAACTTACTATTTTCAACCCTAAGAAGACTTCCATTCACTGCAAGTCTTCAGAAAAAAAAATCCATCCAAAAAATGGATCCAGAAAAGAGCCACAATTCGGACACATCAACAGCAGAAAGTGATAAGAACAACGGCAGGTCGTACGACTGCTCCTACTGCAAGCGCGGGTTCACAAACGCGCAAGCCCTAGGCGGCCACATGAACATACACAGGAAGGACAAGGAAAAGGCCAAGGCCAAGGAGAAGAATCAAGAACCAGATCCGTTGATATGGGGTTTTTTACCAGGTTATCATGTGAACCCCGGCCTCCAAACAGGAAATAATGAGCAGTGCTTTTTTCCTATTTGGAGGCCTGATAATTTTCCACATGGGAATCCGAGTCTGATGCGCGTTGAAGATCATGAACACCAAGAAGAAGTGGATTTAGAGCTTCGTCTCGGTCGATTATGGTGATCGATCGAATGCAGTGGTGGCACAAAAATTGCCCAAATTAATTAACGTAAGTATATATATTATATATATGGTACAATTAATAGTTTGTATGTTTATTTCAGATTATGTATTTCAATGAATTCTTGATTCTTATTGTTCCGAAATTGTATAGAATTGAGAATGAATTTGCAACAGGCATATTTGCTTTATCATAGTTTTATTAGTGACTGAATCATTTACATATCCAAATTTTTTAGCTACTCTAAACTGTGAATTTTTTAAATGAGTTATTGTTTAGATGTTATTGTAATTTGAGTTCATTAATTGGTAAAATCTTTTGTTTTTAGTTTTCTTTTCGGCCACCACTTTTTGTTGCTTCTTTGGCACGAATGAGATACATTATACACTACAGACAATGTGTTTCTTCAGCATATATTACAATATATATCTTCAATTAATCCTACATATTTACTTGGCACTGCATTAATCTCTCGAAATTTAGTTTTCATATATATATATATATATATGTATATATATATATATAGGTTTAGTGATCAAGATATAACTAATATTAAGTGTATAACTAGAGAACAAATCTCAGCCACACATTATCTTAATCCAATGAACAAAATAAGTAAACATTTTTAGTTAATAAAAACTGCATAGGGGTATTTTAGGAAATTTAAGATCTAAGAACCAGAAAGGTTACATGTATCTGTGATCTCCGACGAGAACTACTTCACCTCCGCCAGGTTCATTACTCACCAACGAATTTTCCTGATTATTGTATTTCTGTTTCTCTTCCCCGTCGATCGCTGCCGCACAATCACCCTGAGTCTTGTTCGCCTCCGCGTCATTCTCCGATATCTTCTTCTCCACCACCTTCTTCAGCTCCGTCGTCACGTCGGCGATAGAAAAGTACTTTTGCATCTGAAGAATCGGAATCCTATTCAACCTCCGGTGGTGAATCATCGCGAAAGCCGATTCGTACGCCGCCCCGTCCTCCGGCTGCGTCAGGTGGCCGCAGAGCGCGTCAATAATCGCGTTCGCTGCAGCAAACTCGCCGCGGAACCAGGCGATAATGGCGTCCTTGGCGAACGCCTCTGATGCCGCCGGCAGCTGAACCTATGATTTCACTTTACTGTCTAATAAAATAATTACATTAATTCATTTAGAATTAAGTCTTTTAATCCACATTCTTTCATGTAGAACTGGTAATTACTGGAGGAACGAGTGTTTAGGAAAATGAGATTTCTTTATTGCCTCAAAATTCTGATTGATAAAATGATAACACAAAGTTCGGATTTTGGAACGTGAAGAATGGATCCATAAAAACGGTTTTTCATTTGGGTATTACCAGCTGTTCTTTTTACAATGAAGTGATATAGTTCTATATTTTAATACAGCCACTCATTTGTAACACTTTAATAAGCAACTTAAAGTTATCGTTTTTTTTTTCATTTTGGGACCCACAAAAATTAATCACCTTCAACTTAGCATTAGTTCACTTCACTGTTGTTTACAAATCACATCACTCTTAGCATGATTTCACTTCACTCTTGTTTACAAAACACATCACTCTTAGCATTTTTTCACTTCACTCTTGTTTACAAAACACATCACTATTAACATTATTTCACTTCACTCTTGTTTGCAAAACACATCACTCTTAGCATTAGTTCACTTCACTGTTGTTTACAAAACACATCACTCTTAGCATTATTTCACTTCACTCTTGTTTACAAAACACATCACTATTAGCATGATTTTCACTGATTTTACAACGTTATTATTTTCACTAAAAGGCAACTAAAACAACAGATTTCATACTAGAAATAAATTTTGAAGTTGTAAGGAAACTTTTCTTTAATGGATTAGGGAAATTGACCGTTTATGATGTTTCATATGACAGATAATGAGATATTTCAAGGATATCATTTGTCTAGAAAAATCTGAAATTGGCTCTATATATAATCTTCATTTGTAGTATGTCATTGACTACATTTCTAAGAGATTTTAATCTACAAAATGGTGATTTTCCTACACATATCTTCTACATTAATCATGTTTTTCTCAAACTAGAGACGACATCAAAGAATAAGTCCTTGCTGCAGGGGATGGTGATGCCGCCCATAGGTGATTGATATTATATCAGTAAATTTTGGCATGATAACAATATCATTTTTTTTTTTTTTTTTTTTTTTTTTTTTTATCCAAGCCCCTTGGCCTAGCGGTAAAGGGCGCTGGATATCGCGTCCATCCTAGAGGTCTCGAGTTCGAACCCTGGGAGGCGCAATTTGTATTTCCTCCTTGTTATAGGAGTTGATTTGTAATTTCCTCCTTCATATATATGATATAAATATATGAAGTTAATTTTTTTAAAAAAAAAAAAAAATATATATATATATATATATATATATCATTTTTTATATATTGTTACTGTAATATAATAATTTTTAAGAAAAAGGTATGTACTGTGATATATAGTACTACTATTATTATTACTAGCATAGAAATAATTGTAGATCTATTAGCATGATTTTACTTCACTCTTGTTCACAAAACACATCACTCTTATTATGATTTTACTTCACTCTTGTTCACAAACCACATCACTCTTATTATGATTTTACTTCACTCTTGTTCACAAACCACATCACTCTTATTATGATTTTACTTCACTCTTGTTTACAAACCACATTACTCTTATTATGATTTTACTTCACTCTTGTTCACAAAACACATCACTCTTATTATGATTTTACTTCACTCTTGTTTACAAAACACATCACTCTTAGCATTATTTTACTTCACTGTTGTTTACAAAACACATCACTCTTAGCATTATTTTACTTCATTGGTTTTAATAAATAAATTGTATTAGAGATCCCCACAAAAATACAGCATAAATATAATAATAATTAATTAAGAAGAAGAATTTGTATTAACCAAGAGGGCCCCACAAAAATACAAAGCTCGGCAAAAACAAGTGGTAAGCATCAAACAACAGTAGCTTTGCCAGAACAACATTGTGCTACTGATGCAGGGAGCGAGCTCTGCTATCCATGGAAACCGCGCTAAATAGGTGCTGCTTCGTATCATTCCATTGATTAATGCACTAACATTTCGATTTTCAACCATTAATATCCCAAATACCTGATATCATTCCCCAATTTTATCTAAATTCGACGCACGAAATGTCAGAATCCAATCTTCGGCTTAACGATTATACTCCTCTAGTGGTGCAATTCTCCGATGGACTGAATTCGGATCGCGTGCGGCGGTGTGAGGAGCCATCGGCGAGCGGAAGGTGGTAGCTTCCGTCGGTGGAATTCTCTGAGACTGAGAGGCACCGATAGGCGTGCTGAGGCTTTTGTTTCTTCACGGCGTGGATGAGCAGCGGGATCAGACTAGCGTGCTCCCCTCCACCTCATCCGGCGAGTGGCCGGAGATCTCCTACCTTCACCTACCTAATTTTGGCTATGCAATGACCATTATACCCTCGCCTTGTTATTGTGGAGTAAATTTGTGATTGAGGGAACTAATATCTCATTAAATTCAAAAATTAATACTAGCCCTTGATTTTTTTGATCTTGTGGCTATGATTTGTTCTCTAGTTATTTGGTTAAGGGGCATTTGTCATTGATCACTACTATATATATATATATATATATATAGGTTTACTACATTCACATAATGAAACTAACTGCGCTCAAATTTTACCTGTGATCATGTGATTCGAACCTTCATCCTGTATATTTCCATATAGATCTTCATGATATTTAGAGGTTCTCATACTCATTTAATCATTTTAATCCTTATATACATAACGAATAAAATGCAAGACCAAAGCTAGTGAAGAATGTCAAATGCATGTTGAGATGGTAAAATTAGTAGCAATGGTGTTAAAACCAATATTTCTGTATATCAGTATATGACTGGATAACCCTTCTCTCTTATAAGCTACGATTAACCCTATTAAACTATACCATTGAACCCCATATAATTAAAATGTAATCAAGCTTTAATTGTGAATTCTTAAATATTAATAGACTATTGAATAATGTAATTTAAAAATAGTAGTATCTCCTTTCAGTGGCACTGTTTGATGAGTTGCCATCAGTGAAGTGAACGCTTCGGGACGATATCTCAGGGTTTGGGGACGACCATGGTCCCGACCTTACCAGCACCGGAGGTGTACTTGATTTTGTTTTAAACCGCTGCGAACCGGGTGCCAAAAAATTAAACTGGAACCAAACTGTTTTGAATCGTTAAGAGCATCCACAATGGCGGCGAGCGGACCGGCTAGCCGATCTCCGGCGCTCGCATGTTCGCTCGCCGAACCATTGTAACCGGCGAGCTCCATTTCGGCAAAAAAATCGGCGAGCGCACGCCGATCCGCGAGCACTGGCAGATGCGCTCGCCGGTCCGCTCGCCGCCATTGCAGGCTCCGGACCGGCGAGCGATCGGCGAGCGAAATTTTCTTTTTTTTTTTATTTGCGCTTTGCACGTCATTTTCATTCGCACCACTTGTTTTAACGAGTACTCTCTCTATCTTAATTTTTGTACAAGATCAACAACGTGAAATGGAGAACAACAACGAAGGTACTCCAATGACGAGTGGGTCTCAAACTCCCCCGGTACCCTTGGGAGCTGTATGGGGTCCGATGCCCGGGTACTACAACATGTACCCGTGGCAGCAGATGATGCCCGGGATGGCAGCCGGGGGGGGTTACCGACTATGCCGGGGTGGGCACCCGGGATGCAGACGATGTCGGGGGGGGGTACCGGCGATGCAGGGGACGCCGGGGGTACCGGTGACGCAGGGAACGCCGGGGGGGACAACGTCTATCGCCCCAGTTTTGATTTTTCAACTACTTCTTCGCAGACGTCGACCCCAACGGAGGCGCAGTTCACGCAATATGAGACTTTCTCCTTAGAGGAGCTGGGGTTTGATCTTCTCGGTGTTCCGGAAATTCCCGTTCAAACAGGGGGAGTAGGGCGGGGTTGTGGCCCCCCAAAGAAGAAAGGCAAGAGGGTCGGTGAGTCACCGCAGCTGGGTGAGGACGACTGCTCGGTACGGAGGAAGTGGACGGATGCGGAGAACGTCGCGCTGTCCAAGGCATGGGTGAGTGTTTGCGATGATCCCCTCACTTCGAACAATCAGGGGATCGTCAACATGTGGGCCAAAATAGCAGCAGCCTACAAGGCATTTTGCCCGGAGGGGAGGCCGCGCACCGGGGAGGAGTGCCGGAAGGCATGGGACAGAATCAGAGCTGGGGTCTCCCGATTTTCGGGCTTGTACGCCAACGCCCTCCGCATGCAGAGCAGTGGCCAAACGGAGGATGACTGCAGGAGGATAGCGGAGAAAGCCTTCCCCCAGCCCGGGTTGTATAAAGAGTTCACCTACTGGAACTGCTATGAGGTGCTGAACGACTCCGAGAAGTTCCGGGCAGGTGTCGACGCTGGCTGGCCGAAGAAGCAACGACTGAATTGTACCGGTGATTACAGCGGCAGCAGCGGCGGTTCCCACGACCTCCCCGAGGGTGCTCAGGAGCTCCCGTCCCCTCCATCGTTCGCTCGCCGAACTCGCCCGGTTGGTCAAAGGCGGGCGCAACGGGAGGCGAAGGGGGGCTCCGGGAGGTCCCAGGAGGTCCAGTCGGCATCCCCCCTTGGCCAGTCGACAGAGGATCTCAAATTCTTCGCCCGTCAACATACGCGTGCTCAGATGGTCAAGATCTTAGCCGATTGGAAGGCGGCAGAGGACCCCGAGGAGAAGAGCTTTCTTCACGCATTGCTCGTGAGCATGCGTGTCGATTTGACGGCCACCGCGGCACGAGGGGTACCGGCGGCGACGGTTGCGACGGGGGCGACGGAGACGAGGAGTGAGGCAGAGGTTGGGTTTTTTTTAAATAATGTAATTTTTTAAAATTAATGTATTTTTTTAATGCACTTTTTTAAAAAATTAATGTATTTTTTTAATGTACTTTTTTTTTAAATTTAAATAATATTATTGAATT
The DNA here is from genome assembly GCF_004379255.2 of Salvia splendens. Classification (NCBI taxonomy): domain Eukaryota; kingdom Viridiplantae; phylum Streptophyta; class Magnoliopsida; order Lamiales; family Lamiaceae; genus Salvia; species Salvia splendens. The sequence continues at coordinate 21,056,754 of NC_056048.1, forward strand.
TTCCCGTATCTGTGTCGTAAATTTAATTCCGTATTTTGTGTGATTGTCAATTATTATTTGTTTTATATATTAGGAGTGATGTGGCTAGGCTATTGCTGGGCTATTTGCTTGTCGTGATGATGTGGCAGGAGGATTTTTAGTACTGATGATGTGGCAGGAGGAGTTTGTGACTGGGCTATGACTGAGCGAAAACCATTGTGGATGCTCTAATCGCCAGTTGTGGTTTCGATTTTGGTTCGATCCCAAGGTTCTGATTTCAAGAGTGATGCTTAGTCAGTTATTTCGGTTCTAAGCGAACCAAAAATATTGATTAACTGACTAAGGAAAACTCATGGTATCGATATTGAACTGTTCTGGCTGTGGGTTAGCATATTAACCAATCGGTTATAATTGACTGATTATTCGATGAACCGATACGAATTGACTGATTATTCGATGAACCGATACGAATTGAAGAATGATGCATATGCTTATTTATATATTTATGTTGATGATATTATTACACTTTCTTAATTTTTCAATTTTGGTCCTACACATATGACCAATATACGAATTTGGTCCAAAATATTTGATTTTTGAAAAACGGGTCCATAACAAATGAAATCTGTGTCGGTCCAGTCCATTTTTTACGGTTCCGTCAATTTTTTATGGTCAACCGTTAATTAGTGTTTTGTTGACCGGATTAGGCATTTTTTTATTACTGTAGCTATTTTTTTTAATTTCTGAAATATTTGTAAAATAGAAAACCCTTAAATAAAAACATGAATCAAAATCAAAATTTTTTATTCTCCTTCTCTTTCATTTCTTCTTCCCCACACCACCAATAACCTAATTTTCTTTCTCTGCAACTTGGTCAAAACCAGTCGGACACTTCGGATATGGAGAGGTCGCGGTGTTGAAGGAGTTCCAGCGACAGCGGCGGCCCATCGACGAGATGCAGTCGTCACCGTCAACCTCAATTGTCGTTTCCGACGAAGCAATTGAATTTCGATTTTGAATTTAGATCTTTAAATTTTGAATCTTGAATGTAAGTCCCTGAATTCCGACAAAGTTGAAGTGCATATTAAGGTTCTGAACATGGATTTGAAACATCGACATAGCATTATGGACTACTATTTCGTCGAAGATGAAGCAGAAAAATAGAACAAAATACCGTCAAACTAGTCCAACATATTCATTATCAATATCAAATACGTCCTGAACATTTGCAATTCTAATCATGGCCAGTGCCGATCGATGTCAAAAAACCATATGGCAAACAAGTACTCCACCATCAAAAAAGGTACCCACCATCCAAAAACCAGTACCTACCATCCAAAAACAGGTGAATTCTTCCTTTGTGTTAAACCGCAGCCCTACTTCCCATTTTGGATCATTGAGATCCGTGGAAGCCAACAAGAGATAATCGGCGGCGGCGTTCTCGGTCGGAATCGGACTTAGGGTTTTTGTGGATTGTGTGTAGACGATGAGAAGAGAGAGTTGGAGAGTTGGGGAGGGAGTCGATTAAGTTTCCAAGTGTGATGTGGAGGAATGATTTTGAATTAGAAATGGAAATGGAAAAGGAAATAAAAAAAGATTTAAAAACCGTTTAATTAGCAAAATAATTAGAAAGTACTAATTAGATGACTAATAATCCGAGATCAAGCCTAATCGGGTCAAAATTTTGCTGATCAACGGTTGATCGTTAAAAATTGACGGAACCGTAAAAAATGGACTGGATCGACACGAATATTATTTGCTATGGACACGTTTTTCAAAAAGTGAATGTTTTGGATCAAATTCGTATATCGGCCATATGTTTAAGATCAAAATTGACATTTTCTTTTATTAGTATTGAGTCAATCATTTTGTGCCCGGTTAAACTTGGCCTTGTATTGGTGGATGGATGGTTACTTAAGTTGAATAATGATTACCACATCATAAACCAAATCTTGAAAAAAACCCGATACAATTAATCGGGGGTATAGTGAATAGACATAGCCACAACCCTATATCAATAGAAGGGCCCTCATTTTTCCATAGAGTCGGCTAAAAATGCTATGGCATATGGAAGAAGGATACATTATATTTCTTAAAACTTATGTTGTGAAATATTTCTTCCGTCTCTAATAATTTGTCACTATTTGATCCGACACAGGTTTTAAGAAATGTAGGTCCTACTTTTATATAGTTTTATAATAAAATGAGTTTTAAGAAATGTGGGTCCTACTTTTATATAGTTTTATAATAAAATGGAGTGAGAATGAGTTAGTGGAATGTGGGGTCCACTACGAAAAATAGTAAAAATGAAAGGTGACAAATTTTTAGGGAGAAAATGGAAATACGTAACAATTTTCTCCTCGTTTAATAAATATTGTGGACTAACTTTGATCAATTCAAAGCTAAGTGAGATTGGTGGTATTCGGTTGCCTAGATAAAACAGTAGATATAATCTAGGATTAAGTTGTGAAATTCAATCTAATGAATCAAACACACTACATATTTAATCCCAAGAGACAATCTTGCAAACTGAACAGCCCCATTATGGACTAAACATGATTAATTCAGACAGGTGAGCTTCAAATTAGTGAACTAACTTTTATCTCTATAATGGCATAACTAATCAGAATATTAGTTCATTGATTTAAGCAGAAGCATCATGATAATATATACTTATAGAATTGATGTTGTGAAATCACATAGAACAAACCTTGTCATATGTGAAAGGTAATTGTAGCAACCATGTACAATGCAAATAAATTTTGAATAAATATCAATAACCATCTTTGAATTTACATACAAATAACTTTAGGAAAATCCATAACAAGTTAGCCTTCATTTGAAACTATTTACCTATAACACAATCTTCAAGAAATACAAAAAAAAACACTCTATCGTGTAAATAAACTGAGTACAGGAATTATGTCTTAATTGGAACCTACTGATTCTTCTTTATCTTCAAATTGGAAGAGCGGGAAGCAGAAGCTGAGGAGGATTCACCACCTAGGTCCGAAGATCTGAGTATAAACAGAAGCGTCTCGACTAGCATGGCCCCGACCAAACCAAGGATGCCTCCAGCAGCACTCTAAACAGTAAAGAAACGCTAAATCAATTGCCATCAAGGAAGTATGCATACGGTCATAGAACGCACACAGAAGCTAGATTTGACTTGTTTTTCTCTTTAAAGTCCACAAACAATAATAAAATTGCAGAACAAAACTTACCATTGGAGGACTTTTGCCAAACAGGGCTCGGAATGCTGCATACCCAACCAAGTATCCAGTAAACATTGTAACCACAACATGTAATCCTGTACGGTTATCACGATTAGTAGTGGACAACAAGAAAATCACAGATTTAAAATTCTCAGAGGAAATGATATCAAATAGACATAATGAGAGAAGGGTTGAACTTAATCATTATGAATTAGTCAACTTCATACATAAGAAAGGCAAGCTACAGATAACTGCAACAAACATAACACCAAAATCTAGAAAGAACAATCAGGAAAAAGTTTTGCTTCACTAATAATCAGAGAAATGCATAGAGAAATCAGATAGGGAACAAGAAAAGCTCATGGTTAAAACATAAGAACTCTATGCTATTCCAGAAAAAAGCCCCCACAAATTGTGAGAGCAAAAGCAAAGCTTCATCAAGCATAATAGGTAGAGAGAAATACAAATATGGTTTTGCCTACGTATATCTGTTACTTTACACTTACTCTGCATAAAAATTATTCCCTCCATCGCAAGGTAGTTGAGACGTTTCTTTTGATGATGTTTAAAGGTTAAATAGAGAATAAACTATGAGAGGTATAATATGAGAGAATAAAGTTTTTTGCCAAAAAATGAAATGACTCAACTACGGGAGTACTACATTTGTTCGAATTTGCCACGATTATCATATTGGGGGACTATTTGAAGAGTTTCCACAGAAATTCTTAATGGAAACAACAGAATTAAGTAATGGGTGAATGGAAGTAAATTTGAAAAAAATAAGACGTCCTAAATACTCTCAACTTCTCAAGGAGCTATTGTGAAATAATTTTGATACACATTCTATTGTTTCTAAACTTTGATCTAACATGTTGTATCCTAGTTCAGCAGCTTTGATTTGAAGAGTTGATAACATAACGAAAAATCAAAAGAGAAGAAAAGGATTACCGAAGCCTAATTGATCCTTGTAAGAAGAAAAGGGCTCATTCACAGGCTTCCGCGGAGTAATGTCCTTCACCAATTCATCGTAGGCTTTCCTCTCAGCTGCTTCCTCCAGCTTTCTCAATCTCGCCTTCAGCTCCTCGCTCTATCAAATCAAATCAATCACCAAAACTCTAAATAAAATAACACAGAGACATTGGACTAGTAAACACAGGACAGATGAATCCACCTTTTGGCGAGGCGTGGGGCTGGTGAAGATGAAATTAGAGCCGGCGAGGAGAGAGGATAAATGTGGTCTTGAATCGGATTCGGATCCGAGCCAGATCGATTTTAGGGATTGGTAAGGTGCGGACGATTGGAGGCTAAGCGAGGAAGAAAGGCGTCGGAGATCCTCCGATAGGTGTGAATCGGTGGAAGATGTGGTGAGGAAGGAGCGCATCTCATCGCTAATTGATATGATAAGGCCGCCGCTGCCGCTACCGGTGGCGGCGGTGGTTATCGGTGGAAGTTTGGCGGAAACGTCGTCGTTCGCCATAGTGTTTGAATTGAAATAAAGAGCCCAGATAAAATAAATAATGTATGTAGAAAAGATAGATATAAATATAATAATAGTAATAATAATAAATTAAACAATTATGTATGTGCATTTAATTTTTAAAATATTGAAAAAGAATGAAAAAAGTGTTTGAAAACACTGCGTTTTGTGTTTGAAGCAGGGGATCCGTAAAACCCTAGACTAAACCTGCAGATTGAAGAAATTGGGGTCACGGATCAATGGCGAATCGGCGTTGCTTTCAAACCCTAACTCGTTGTCTGCGATCGATCAGAACCCTAACCCCAATCTCAGAAAGCCTAGCGCCTTACACCGCCCCCGCTCTCAACCAAACACTCCCAAACTACATTTTCCTCAATAAATTTAACGTCTACCAAGTGCCCGCGCGGAGCTTTTGCTCGAGGCACAATGAGAGTGAAGATGATGAAGACGAAAGTGGAGAAGAAGAGGATTATAGTGAAAATGAAGAAGACGTCGCTGATTTGTCTGCTGAGGAAAAAGTAAAAGAAGCCACTGAGATAGGCTACACGGTCCTCGGCCCGCTTCAGAAATCGGACAGGGTTTTCAAATTGTATGAGCCCGTTTTCGCAGTTGTTCAGGTGTGGATTTGATTCTGATAGGAAAGTGTGGTAAATTGAATGATGGAATGAATTTTTAATGTTTCTTCGTTTTAATTGTTTAGATTGGATCGCATCAATTCAAGGTGAGCAATGGGGATACCATTTACACAGAGAGGTTGAAGCACTGTGACATCAATGATAAGGTCTGTCATTTTCTTAAATGGAGTATTCTATTGTTGGCTGTAGCTATTTGGCTGGTTTTGAATTGCTGGGAATTTATATTTCCTCTGTTCGCTTCTTGATACAAAAGGCGACTCATTTATAACAAATTCAGCTAGGTTATCTTATAACTCAACTGTAGCTTTAGTCCTACAAATAGGTGATTTATGTGTGTGAAATGAAGTTCGTTTGACGATGGTGGTTGAACCCTTTTCAAAGCTCAAGGGGTTTTCTGATACTCATCTTGTGGTTGTTGGCCCCTTCAGTGGTTCGACTCATACTCATTTGCCTTGAAGTACTGCTAAAATTGCCTATGAAGTTCACATAGTTGGATTGTAAATTTATTCTCTTAGGGATATATAGGATAGATATTAGTACAAAATACTACTATCTGTTATTTACCATTTACTTTGCTGGATTAACTAATCTTGAACTTTTTATCATCTAACCTTTCAAATGCTCAAGTCTTATGTTTTATCTATATATCCTTTCACATAAAGTAAACACCGTCTTATAGAACTCATTACTCATTGCGAATCCAGCCATTAGGAATATAAATCAGTCCAGCAGCTCTGTTAACAACTTGTTTGTCTAGTTAGATATTTTGTTGAGTGGCTCTAGTTATGCAAATGATGTTGGACTGTTTTCATCTCTAACCTTTGTATTCTCATTTCATGCAGTTGGTCCTCAATAAGGTCCTTATGCTAGGTTCACAAACACAGACAATCATCGGTAGGCCAATTTTGCCTGAAGCAGCTGTTCATGCTGTTGTTGAGGAGCACGTAAGTTGTAACTTGTTTCTAGATTAGTATATTATCTTGAGTTACAGTTTGCACAAGGGCCGTGTGTCTAATGTCTATGACTGTCTTTCTGTGGCATATTAGGAAGGTATGGCTATACTTAAGAGAACACACAAACTTCACCCACTTAAGATCATCAAACATTCACTCTTCTTCTTTTCCAAGATAAGGGATTTGTAATTGTAAGTCGCAGGGGACTAATAAGCTACAAACTAGGTGATCTAGCAAAGAATTGTAGTGCTTCCTATTTCCATTCCTAATAATTTAAAACAATTTAGAAAAGCATCAAGTTGGTTGCCTGGCTTATATTTCTAGACATTGGATCATTGTGACAACTTGTGATTGAAGTTACAAGTAGGCATAATATGACCATCGAATAACAATGAGATAATCTTTTAACAAGAAGTAAATTATTGTTCAATTTTAGTAAAGGATTTCTATTTTTTATGATGAGCTAAAAGTTTATAACTGTGTTTTCATTTGATTTTGGTATGCAGGCTCTAGATGCAAAGGTTATCATATTCAAGAAAAAGAGAAGAAAGAACTACAGAAGAACGAAAGGTCATCGCCAGGTAATTGAGATGAGATTATATGTTTCCTTTTTCTTAACCAATTATCATAGCCATGAAAGATGTGGTGCTGTTCTATCTATCTGTAACTGGTCTCATGCTTTAGGAATTAACTAAACTAAGGATAACGGATATACAAGGGATCGAGAAGCCAGAAAATACTATGCCTCTGCCTCCTCCAAAGAAAGAGAAGGAAAAGACAGAGAAGGTGGCTATGGAAGCTTAAGAGGCACAGATGCTTGGTGCTTTCAAGATCCATTTTTTCCATAGCTCAAGCCTTATATAGTATTTGTTTCCTAATGTGACCTTTACATTCTCAGAATTGAGGTCTCTTCCCGTCCCGTCCCGATACTTCTTCCTTGTTCATCCATGAATCCAGGCACATGTTGTGGGTCTTTATTTTTGTATCTTTAACTCCAAAACTACGAGTAGACAGTAGACTATATTCATTAATATATTTTCTCAAAATAAAGCTTAGATATATTGTTTTACAACATTTTATAGCTATAATTTACAAACCTACTTGTGATATTACAAATCACGTTTTAAAGACCATTTTCAATAAATGCACAATACAGCCATCTTTTCTGTTACAGGCATTAATTCGCATATTTAAGAATTGATTTAAATATCTATGTTAGTAGGTTTTAGATTTAAAATTGCATGAGTAAATTTAAATTAATTCGAACTGAGTGATATTTTGGTTAAATTAATTCTAACAAAGTGAAAAGTGTTGGAAATGGCAGCAATTCCTACATTCCTTGTAAATTTATGCTTTTTGGTATGGTTCTTGTTTTCCTCATGTAATAATCTGACTCTAAAAAATTTAAACAGCCTGGTTTGTAGAGCCAAAAGAAAAAAATAAAAAAAAGTGCATACTTTAATGTATTAATTTAATGTTTTATCTAACAAAGAAAATCATTTGAGAATAAGAAAGAAAAGTGAGTGAAAGAGAAAGGGTAGAAAGAGAGATAGATGAGGTGGAATCGTGGAGATTGAAGATGCATAATGAATTGGGTTTCACACATTATGAATTGTTCCCATTTTTATTAAAATAGGAGATACAGAATTCGAAAGATTAAAGCGAATTCGTTTCTATGAAAATTGATTACTCAAAAAAAATTACTAAGTATTCCAAGCGAGTTTCTAACTTTAAAAAAGATAATTTATAAAAAAAAGAGAAATTTTTTATATTTATTATTTTGAATCCAAGAAAAACCTTATCCTCTCATTCACTCCACAAGCAGTCACGCAGCCAGTGTTGAATCTCCTATGGCAGCCCTCCGCTTAACTCCGTCTCTCCCTTTCAACTTAAACAAACAACAACCCAAATCCCCCCAATTCTACCCACATCTCAACCCGCATTGGCCCAGCAGCCGCCGCGGCAGCCTCCGGGGATCGGTGCGCGCCTACAAAGTGGTGATCGAGCAGGGCGACAAGCTGACCGAGGTGGAAGTCGACGAGGACGAGACGATCCTGTCGCGCGCCCTCGACGTCGGCCTGGACGTGCCGCACGACTGCAAGCTGGGCGTGTGCATGACCTGCCCGGCCAAGCTCGTCTCCGGGAAGGTCGATCAGAGCGACGGCATGCTCAGCGACGACGTCATCGACCGCGGATACGCCCTCACCTGCGCCGCCTACCCTCGCTCCGATTGCCACATCAAGATCATCCCCGAGGAGGAACTGCTCTCTCTCCAGCTAGCCACTGCCAATGATTAGAACCTCCTCTCCTCTCCTCTCCTCTCTCATTTGTTTTGATAACATTTAAGTTGGGAACTTGAGTCTTACTATATGCATTCTCTATGTTTTTCTTGCTTCCATATAACTACTTTGTGCTTACATATTCATACTCAGATAGAGTATTCATTCAAACTGAGTTGTGATATATGCAAAACTCAATCTTATTGCAGAACACAAAACCACACTACGAAGGTCATTTTTAGACAATACAGAGGTCATTCTTAGTCTATTTTTAGGTCATGATAGTAAACATGATCTAAGACATCCCTAATTTCAAATCCAGATTTTATAAAATGACCTAAAACAAACTAACAATGACTGGTTCGACAGTTTGGCACTATACATTAGTTCGACATTGACTATGACCCCATTCAAACTACTAACAAGTCTCTATATATAAGATGAAATGAATAAGAACAAGAAGAGAGCAAACAGAGAACCATACCCAATCAATGCAGATTTTGGGTTTTAGGAAGAAGGTGTTTAGGTTGCTTGAAGCTCCTCTGCTTGAGCTTCACCTTGACATCAACTCCACCAGCAATGATAGATTTCACTACAATCTGCAGCTTCCCTTCCACTCTCTCTCCCTTCCTAGGCGTGAACACCACGTTATGAATGTCGTCATCCAACGCCCTCTGCGCCAAGATCCTCCCCACGGCTGCACACGCGTCCTTGTTCTTGGTCGACCCAAGATCAAACTTCATGTCCTTGGAGATCGAATGCGCCACCACCACCACGTTGCTGGTGGTGCGGTGAATGATGCAGGCGCGAACTGAGCCCTTTGAGATGAACACGTCCAAGCAGAAAGGCTCGTGGTAGGGAGCTGTGAGCTGATTGAAAGTCGGAGTCCTCTGCTTCTTGGTAGCAGTAATGCTGCTGCTTTCACGATGCAAATAAGACGAATTCTTGCTCAGCAACAAGGCTTGTTTGCTCTCTTCACTCTTCTCTATCTCGATCACACGATCCTTCTTCGAATTGGAAGCGTCTTTCTTGGCATCTTCCTTTCTGCTTCCCCTCCAATCTCTCTCGTTCCTTGCGGATTTCCTGCCATGGAAGTCGAATTTGTGCTCCTCGTACTCTTTAGAACTCCGGTCGAGCTTGTAGAACAACTTCCCGCGAATCCTCATATCCTCAATCTCGTCGAAATCTAGATCCTCCACGGCTTCACCTACGGAACCAACCACCCCGTTATCATCATCATCACGATCACTGAAACGCGACCTCATTCTCATTGCTGCAGCCTCACTGCTGCCTCTCCAAGCATCAGCTAAGCCCGAAGACACGTTCCACGTCGAATCGTTGACGATCTCGATTCTGCAGTCCATGATGCAGTCCTCGCCGGTTTCTTGAAATAGAGGCGACAGATGGATTCTGTCAGTGAAGGAACGTCTACAGTCATCATCAACAAATGTAGAGGCTCTTTGAGTAGAGAACCTGCCGTGCTGCGATGCTAGCAGAGAATTCGTCGTTGATCTCAAAATAAAGACCCTTCTTATGACCGCAAACGCCATTGCTGAACGCGATTCAGAGGTTTACTAACAGCCTATATTCTTGAATGGATTTTCCGCTGAGACATTTCGTCGAACAGTTGGTGCCCCATTACTTTTTATGCAGTAAACTGCCTCCTAGTGATATCATATGGTGACTCAGGTCTCCGCCCAAAGGCTACGGCTTAGACGCCGGCGACGGCGGGGAATTAGCGGTATAAACAGTCACCGGAGATTAAGAACAGCTATTGCTATCTCGTTCACTTTTAAATGTGCCAACCTTCTTTTAAAACAAATACTGATTTATACTGAAACTAATTACTATAATTCGCAATTAAATCATAAAATTTGATCAAGTACCATGAAATTTGAAAATAAAATAATACATGACGAAATTTGAATTTTCAATGGTCCAATGCGCATATAAAACGATGAAATTTGAAAACAAATATTACACCACGAAATTTGAATTCTTCGCAATGGTTCAATCCGTCTATAAAAAACGATTTTACCCACATTTGAATTGCCTCGATATTAAAGAAAATGTAACTTCCACACTCGGTTGTTGATTATTGCAGCAATGAAAATGTTTATACTTAAAATAACAAGATTGGAAGTAGTATTAAAAATGTTATCAAAATGCATGTAATAAGCTGCATCAAGTAAGAAGAAAGATGGTTCCTAGTATTAGTAGTTCGTTATCGTTGGATTCTTAGTTACTTTTCACAAACACCTAAAACTACCAAGTTTTTTAAACAATCAGAAAGATTAATACAGGCTGCCCTTCGTCAAGGTCAGTAATTAAAGGATTAACACACCGATAAAAGCTACCATTAAAGGTTAGTGATTACAGACCGATTGCAAAATAAACATTTGGATTTGGATTTGGATTGATTGTTGTTGTCATCATCATATCAGTAGTCACCTTCCCAGTCATGTGGATCAGTAGTAAGCTTGCTGGTAAGCTGGTGCCATCCCGTTACTGTATCCGCCATATGCCGGGAAGCTCACCGGAGAGACAGGGTACGAACCGACAATGGCTGGAGGAGGGGCGTCCGGGGAGTATACATACGAGGGGCTTCTGCTGCCAAGCCCGTAGACGCCCGGTACCGCTGGGTACGCGGGAACTGCAGCGGGAGAATACTGGGTGTGTGACGGAGGAGACCTCACGTACGTCGGAGGAGACGGGAACGACGAAACGTAGGCATTGATCGAACGGCCAGCCTTGGCGGGAGGCATGGGCCCTCCGGTGCTGGCGCGTGTTCTCTTGGCTGCTGGGCTAGCTGGCTTCTTCTTCTCGATCTTGACCTTCTCTAATTGCTCGAGGCGCTTCTTCAAGTCTTGTGGTGGGAACTCGGCCTCGAGTTTGTATTCTTCAATGCACTTGAGTACGGCACGGATGGCCGATTGCTCCTTCTTTGCAGCCATATGCTGTTAGAAGAAATGGAGTTAAAGAACGACGAAAATTTTCATAAAAGATAAAGACAGAGTCGTACTCTGCCAATGCAGATGAACTTCCAAGTTAACAACGAATCTCACCGATGCACGGCCAGAATTGTTGGGGTCCTCCAAGATTGATGTGGCCGTCTTTTTTGCATCTTTCAGAAAAGCCTTCAACAGAGGGACAGGGGGGAATTTGTGGGCTAGACCAACTTCATATGTGAAGTGCACGGCGTCAACTTGTTGTCCCCTTCCAATCAATTCTTCAATCATATCTGCACAAGAGGTATCAAAGCACTGAGACACTGCGAGGTGTTCCTAGCGTTCGCTCTATAAATAGAGAGCATAAGCAACTTGATGCCAAGACTAGAAAATGGTTTTATTTTTGTCCTACTCAAATACTCACTTTTTGTCAAGAATATCAAGGAACCTGATGTAATTTGAATGCGAAGTCAGGCTATATCAACGGACAGTAATTTTGTTCACCACATAATCTTAACGGTAAAAGTGATCCAAATACAAATCTGGGCATGCGAAAGCAAACAATATCATGAATAAGATCCTGGTGCTCAAGCCAAGGCAGCAGGAGCTATGAGAATGTGACATATGTCATAACAGAAGGGACAACAAATCCAAAGAAAACAACAATAGTCAAGAGTGATCAAGTAGAGGAAAACTAAGGATAGAACTCAATATTAAATCTCTCAAGTTTCTCAGCCATTCGGCTACCTGTTTAATCTATCTCGCTCGTCTATGCTATAAACAATTACACACCATAGGCAGATCATATAACAAGAGAGCCTCAGTCACATGACTGCCGGTAGTAAAACATTACGACAATTCTCAAAGACTGGTTTCTTGATATCAACCCTCACCTCCTCCTAAACATTGATTGTGCCAACTCAAACAGGTGCGCGACAACTACCAACTATGGTATAACCATATTCCTTCCCTGCTATACCAACAGACTACGATATGTTTCTCTAAAGAAACACTCAAATCCTCAGAAATATCACCATTTCCCCCAAATTTAAGCCCATGAGATCAAGTTAACTAAAAAGCTTATTCACCATAGAGATATTCAGAAGCAAAGCCAAATTCTTAAATCAACTAGCACCCTCGCGTTCTACTCAACAATTGTTCCACTAAATTCACGCACAAAAATCATGAAATGAGCAGCTATAACAACACAAGAAGAACCGATCGAAACAAATTTTTTTACCGGGCATCTTATCACCAAGGCCGAGAGAGACGGCGAGCTTCGGCATCTGCTTCCTCCACGCGGAGGCGACGACGAGCTTCCTGTACAAATCGACATCCGCCTCCTTCACAACCCCGAATGTCACCAAATGCTGCAAAAAGGTGTGCACATCGGGCGTCTTCACATTCTCAATTCCACCCCTTTCCTCGAGGCTCTTCTTCCACGCCTCCGCTATCTCCTCCGCCTTCCCCTTGATACTCGGCGTCACCAGCATCCTCTCCTTCCCCAGCACAGGATCCATCATCACCGGAATCAGCGACTCCAGCAGCAGCACGCACGCCCACCCCAAATCATAGCTATTGCTATTGCTCGCGCTGCTCGCCACCGGGAACACCTCCGAGATCGCCTCCAGCACGAATCGCGGCGGATCGACGCAGCTGGAGAGGGCTTTCGGCAGCGCCGACCGGAACAGCTCGATCTCCTTCTTCCGCGAGGTCACGAAGATCCAGAACTCCTTCGCCGCCATTCTGCGGCAGAAACCCCTCAATTTCATCAGCAAACCCTCCGAATCGTCGACCTCCGCCTCCGCCTCCTCGCCGGAGAAGGAGATCGACATCTTCGTGGCGTGCTCGAGCGTGTCGTAGGCGATCGAGAGCGATCTCGAGATGGAGGACTCGCGCGATTCGAGAGCGTTGAGCGACTGCTGCGTCTCGTGAGAGAGGGCTTCCACCTTGGCCTTGAGCGCGTCGGATTTCCTGATGAGGTCCTGCTCCAGAGTGGTGAAGTGGTCGGAGAGCTCCTTCCAGAGAAGAGTGCAGCTCGTCATCAGTGAGGTCTGCCGCTGGAAATCGTCGAAACTCGGCGGGGGCTGAGTCGACTCGCCCGGATCGGGTAGCGAGCCCATTGCGTGAGATGGCGGATAAACAACTTTGTCAGAGAAGTCGTTTCGTAATTAAATTAAACCCTAGGGAAATTCTAGAGAGAGAAAGGGCGGAGTGAGAAAGTGCTGGTGGTGAAGATAAAGTTAGGGAGAAGGGGGAAAGTACGGAGACTACCGACGTGGCAGATTGTGAAGGTGAAGGTTGAGGCTCACGTGAGCTGATTAGTAGTGGCTGTAGTATAGCGGGTAAAACTAGGGTTAGAACGGTACGGTATACCGCCCCGAAATGGTCATACCGCATATCGTACTGTACCGTGCGATATGACCAAAAACCATACCTTCATCGTATCGTTTTTGTCGGTATACCGCAATTGCGGTATACCGAAAAGTCGGCATACCAAAATTTAGATATCGTCACCGTACCACTTTTGTCGGTATACCGTACCGTGATTTCGGTATATGCGGTATACCGCGGTATACCGTGATTTCCGGTATATACCGCAATTACGGTATACCGTGTTATTTGCGGTATATACCGTAATTTTACGGTATATACCGCAAATTTGCGGTATGCGGTATACCGCGGTATATACAAAATGCATACCTTTACCGTACCTAAAACTGTCGTTACGGTATGATACCGTACCGAAAAGTATGGTATACCAAAAATTTGGTATTTTCGGTATTTTTTCAGTACGGTAAGTGCGGTATTTCAATATATTTTCCCAGCCCTAGGTAAAACAATGCAGTTGTGGGTTAACTAGGCTAGCTCTAAGTTTATCTGATTTACAATATTAAATTAGATTTAAGACTAATCTAACAAGCTAATCAGAGTATTAGAGCACCAGCAATGGCAAGCCCTAAAGCCCGCCCTATGCACCGCCACGTCAACATTTTATCCTCCTGCCCTTTCACCTGCAGTGGGGCGCCCTAAGCCGCGCCCTAAGGGGCGTCCAAGCATTTTAACTGTTTTGTTATATAATTTAACTGTTTTCAAATATATAAATGCAAACTTATTAAAAAAACACAACGATTAACTAAGAACGGCAAAAAAATTCATTGATTATAAAAACAAAGTTACACGAGTTAGAAATAAAAAAGAGAGACTATCCTACAAAAGCCCCAACTTCCGGCTTAACTCATCGCTCAACCTCTGGAGGCCCTCAGCTTGGGCCGGATCCGTACACCTCATAAGGGCGTTGTGCGTATCCAACAACGTCCTCGCCATCGAGGCGGTTGCCAAATCCGCTTAGGCAATGTCACCGGGGTCGGGGTAGGGGTCGAGGCCGGGGTCGGGATCGGCGATGGGGGGCGGCGGCCGAGGAGGATGTCGCCTTCGCCTTTCCCTTGTTCTTCGCAGCCTTCAGCCTTGACGCCTATGGGACGCCGCCGGGAGGACATCAGTGTGCCGGAACTCTCTTCTCCGTGCACGTCTGGTTGAGGTCCATCGGACGAGTTCCGCTTTCGCTGGTCGTGTAACCACCAGTGTCGGTGGTCTTCGTCCTCTTTGCCGCACCGATGTGCAGAATCCCGCCTTGGAACTTCTATTTGTCCCTCAAGAGCGCCCAGATGTTGAAATGCTTGAAGTCGCCGTACATGGACTGGTACGATAACAACGCTCTATCTCGCACGTCGCTCAAGCTCTCGCCGTTTCCCTGATCCCTCGAGCACTTCTGGTACTCCGCCGCGAATAGGTTGACTTGCTTCTTCACCTGATCCCAGTGCTTGCGGAGCTGCTCCTGTTGGAGCTTGTACACGCTCGGCGGCTTCGCCTCATTGTAGCGCTCGGCAATGAGCTCCCAGTACGCGAGTTGCTTCTGGTTGTTGGCGAATATCGGGTCCTCCGATATATCCACCCAACACCTCGCCAAGACGAGGGTTTCATCCGGCTGGTAGTTCGTACGGCCGGGGGCGTACTCTTCGTTCGTTGCCGGAGGTGGCAACTTCCTCGTGACGTGCTTGGTCCGCTTCTTTCTGGTGGGAGCGGGGGCGGGGGCCGAGGGCTCGTCGGCGGAGGGGGCGGCAGCGGCCGCCGCGCGACGTGAACCGTGGGCATGGCGACGGCTCCATGTCGGAGAGACCGTACGAATCCGTACTGAAGTCCAGATCGTACGTCTGGTTGGCGTCGAACGGCCGATATTCGCCAGGTTGTGTACCCGGCCACTGTGCGACATCTCCAAACGTCGGGCAATTAGGACTTGAGTATCCACTGGAATCCGTTGTATAGCGTAATTTGAGAGTTGAAAAGTGAATCGAAAAGTTATAAATGAAAAGTGAAGTCAGGGTATATATATAACACAAAATTTTCGAATTTTAAAATTAAAAAAAAAACTAAAACGCGTTGCATCGTCCGCGCCGCCCACAGTGGGCGGACGATGGCGTGGACGATGCCATATCATCCGCGCTTCATCCGCGGACTAAGCGTCGGGCGCGGATGACGCATCGTCCGTCGTCCGCGGTGCCACAATGCGTCGGACGCGCTATTGTCCGCCCCATTGCTGATGCTCTTAGATTATGAATAATCTATTGATGCACCAAGAAGAATAATTGAGAGCAATGTTGAAATATTTTTCAGTGTGCTTGATTGCATTTGAATTTGTTTATGCTTAACATTTGTTTAGGCGAAGTCATATACTCCATCTCAGTGCTTTCAATTTCGATTCGGCCAAAGCACATAGGATTAAATTGATTAATGATATCTATCTTAACTACATATGCGGCATGCCTATATTTGATGTACCAAAAATAGCATGAAAAATCCGTAGATGGTGGCTGGTGCAGTATAAATTATAATTGCAGGTGTATATTATTACAGTCTACGGAGACAAGAATGTCAGACACATGTACTAGTAGAATGTAAGGAAATGCTTTGTCGGATAAAACTAAGTAAACATCCAATTAGCTGTCGGTATCTATTGAATAAGTATACACCAGTATAATTGTATTGTACTAGTATATATATATATATATTCTGTTCGTATATTAGTTGAACCTCTATATAATAATAGTAGTATTAATATACATTTGATTTGTCGGTAGAAATACAAATACATCAATTAAGACTATTTTTTAAAGATGGTCAAATGAGGTGGGAGGGGTCCGCTTATTATCAAAGCTGGTATCAGGGAGTCAAGGACAAATAAATACTCCCTCCGTCCCGGACTACTCGCACATTTCCTTTTCGGCACGGAGATTAAGGAATGAGTGTATAGCAAAGTCAACAATTGCGGCTGTAGGTGATAATTTTTACTAAAATTGGAAAGAGTGCAAATAACTTGGGACGCCCAGAAAGGAAATAAGTGCAAATAGTCCGGGACGGAGAGAGTATTATAATAATAAGTTAACAAACAAGTTATAGTAGTACTGATTTAAATTGATTGGGATTTTTCATGAGTAATTTGAATCTAAAAATATTTGTTGTATAGACAGCGCAAGAAAATACTTATTAATTCTGAATACGTTAATTTACACTCTGAAAGGTAGGTATGAAAAATAAACTAGTATAATTGTAGTATTTTATAGTATAAGAATGTATTGAGAAAGAGACGGGTTTGAAATTAAGGAAACCACGTTAAATTCGGAATTTAAAAATTTTGTTGACTAACAAAATATTCAAAGTTTGCTATCTATGACTATGACTATGACTATGACTATGACTATGACTATGACTAAAGAATAAATTTCGCAATCAGTATTTCTGGATAAATTTTGGGTTACAGCTTAAGTTAATTCAAGTAAGATGTTCTGCACTTAATGAAATTTCCATAGGCTAACAAATCATCAATTAGTCTTTCTTTCATAACTCACTACATATAATTAATCAACATTTAAAGTTGGCATAAAAATAATTATCAAATGATAATATAGATAGGGATAGAGTAGGTACATAGTAGTTGCTACTGAATTTGCATGTGCATTTATTATATACTCCGTAAATATAACTTGAGATGTACGTCTAAAATAGGCATCATTTTAAAGTATGAGTATATTAATTTGAAAATAGTTAATGATTGGTCTCGCACCTATAACATAATGATAATATATTTATTAAATAAAAATAACGTGCTCCAACTACATCGAATAACAAGCACGATCATAACACAAGCATGATCATAAATTCATAATACCCTTTGAGGGAATGGCACAAGAGATGTAATGTGGAAAATATATTTGTATATATAATTAAATGAAATTGAGTTGAATACCATTTCTAAAAAGAAAGTTGTGATATTTGCCATTTAAGTTATGATTCATTGGCTACGCATACTGATTCTATAATAGTATAAAGTATAAACCATAAAGTATAGCTGTTGATTTTGGATGCTTGATTTGTACGGTGTGGGAATTTCGTGGCAAACCGGTATTCATATTTCCATTCAGTTAATTTGATCTAAAATTGAACTAATCAAATTGAAATTATAAACTTTTGTGTTAGAGCATCCACAATGGTTTTCGCACAGTCATAGTCCAGCCACAACCTCCTCTTGCCACATCATCAGCACTAAAAAATCCTCCTGTCACATCATCAGGACAAGCAAATAGTCCAGCAATAGCCTAGTAATAGCTTAGTCACATCACTCCTAATTATATAAAACAAATAATAATTGACAATCACACAAAATACAGAATTAAATTTACGACACAGATACGGGAAAATTCAATAATATTATTTAAATTTAAAAAAAAAGTACATTAAAAAAATACATTAATTTTTTAAAAAAGTGCATTAAAAAAATACATTAATTTTAAAAAAATTACATTAGTTAAAAAATCCCCAACCTCCGCCTCACTCCTCGTCTCCGTCGCCCTCGTCGCTGCCGCCTCCGTCGCCGCCGGTACCCCCCCTTTGCCGCGGTGGCCTTCAAATCGTCACGCATACTCACGAGCAATGCGTGAAGAAAGCTCTTCTCCTCGGGGTCCTCTGCCGCCTTCCAATCGGCTAAGATCTTGACCATCTGAGCACGCGTTTGTTGACGCGCGAAGAATTTGAGATCCTTTGTCGACTGGCCAAGGGGGGATGCCGACTGGACCTCCTGGGACCCTCGGCACCCCTCGCCTCCCGTTGCGCCCGCCTTTGACCAACCGGGCGAGTTCGGCGAACGAACGATGGAAGGGACGGAAGCTCCTGAGCACCCTCGGGGAGGTCGTGGGAACCGCCGCTGCTGCCGCTGTAATCACCGGTATAGTTCAGTCGTTGCTTCTTCGGCCAGCCAGCGTCGACACCTGCCCGGAACTTCTCGGAGTCGTTCAGCACCTCATAGCAGTTCCAGTAGGTGAACTCCTTATACAACCCGGGCTGGGGGAAGGCTTTCTCCGCTATCCTCCTGCAGTCATCCTCCGTTTGGCCACTGCTCTGCATGCGGAGGGCGTTGGCGTACAAGCCCGAAAATCGAGAGACCCCAGCCTTGATTCGGTCCCACGCCTTTCGGCACTCCTCCCCGTTACGCGGCCTCCCCTCCGGGCTAAATGCCTTGTAGGCTCTGCTATTTTGGCCCACATGTTGACGATCCTCTGATTGTTCGAAGTGAGGGGATCGTCGCAAACACTCACCCACGCCTTGGACAGCGCGACGTTCTCCGCATCCGTCCACTTCTTCCGTACCGAGCAGTCGGCCTCACTTGGCTGCGACGTCTCGCCAACCCTCTTGCCCTTCCCCTTCTTCTTTGGGGGGCCCCGACCCCGCCCTATTCCACCCATTTGAACAGGAGTTTCCAGAACACCGAGAAGATCAAACCCCAACTCATCTAAGGAGAAAGTCTCATATTGCGTGAACTGCGCCTCCGTTGGGGTCGACGTGTGCGAAGAAGCAGTCGAAAAATCAAAACTGGGGCAATAGACATTGTCCCCCCCGGTGTTCCATGCGTCGCCGGTACCCCCCCCCGGCGTCCCCTGCATCGCCGGTACCCCCAGCATCGTCTGCATCCCGGGTGCCCACCCCGGCATCATCTGCATACCGGGTGCCCACCTCGGCATCGCCTGTAACCCCCCCGGCATACTCCCCCCCGGCTGCCATCCCGGACATCATCTGCTGCCTCGGGTACATATTGTAGTACCCGGGCATCGGACCCCATACACCTCCCACGGGTACCGGGGGAGTTTGAGACCCGCTCGTCATTGGAGTACCTTCGTTGTTGTTCTCCATTTCACGTTGTTGATCTTGTAGAGAAATTAAGATAGAGAGAGTACTCGTAAAACAAGTGGTGCGAATGAAAATGACGTGCAAAGCGCGTATATATAGTGTTTCGAAAATTAAAAAAGAAAAGAAAATTTCGCTCGCCGGTCCGGAGCCTGCAATGGCGGCGAGCGGACCGGCGAGCGCATCGGCTAGCGCTCGCAGATCAGCGTGTGCTCGCCGATTTTTACGCCGAAATGGAGCTTGCCGGTTACAATGGTTCAGCGAGCGAACCGGCGAGCGCCGGAGATCAGCTAGCCGGTCCGCTCGCCGCCATTGTGGATGCTCTTAGGCCATTAGCAATGGGGCGCCCTATGGCGCGCCACGTCATCAGTTTTATACTCCTACCTCTCCACCTGCAATGGGGCGCCCTAAGGTGCGCCATATATGTTATACTATTGTTTTGTTAATTAATTTAAATGTTTTCAAATATGTAATGCAAACTAAATTAAAAAACACAACGATTAACTAAAAACCGGCGAAGATTGCATTCATTATACAAAAGTTACACGATTCAAGTTGGCTAATCTACGCAATTCCCAACTTTCGGCGCAGCTCATCGATCAACCCCCAGAGATATTCAGCTTCAGCGGGGTCCGTACACTTCTTGAGGGCCTTGTGCGTCTGCAACAACGTCTTCTACATCGAGGTTGTTGCCAATTGCTCGTACGTGGCGGCCGTCGGGTTCGAGGTCGGGAGCGGGACCGGGATCAGCAATGGGGCGGCGGCGGTCGAGGATGATGTCGCCGTCGCCTTCCCCTTGGCCTTCGCAGCCTTGACGCCTATGGGACGCAGGGAGGACATCGGTGTGCCGGAACTCTCAATGTCCTCGTACATCCGGTTGAGGTCCACCGGATGAGTTTCGCTTTCGCTGCTCGTGTAACCACCAGCTTCGGTGGTCTTCGTCCTCTTTGTCGCCCCGGTGTGCAGAATCCCGCCTTGAAACTTCTGCTTGTCCCTCGAGAGCGCCCAGATGGCTTCGTGTTTGAACTCACCATACAGGGACTGGTACGACAACAGCGCTTTGGAGCGCACGTCGCTCAAGCTCTCGCCGTTCCCCTGCTCCCTCGAGCACTTCTCGTAATCCGACGAGAACATGTTGATTTGCTTCTTCACCTGGTCCCAGTGCTTGCGGAGCTGCTCCCGTTGCAGCTTGTACGCGCTCGGCGGCTTCGCCGCATTGTAGCGCTCGGTGATGCGCTCCCAGTACGCCACCTGCCTCTGGTTGTTCGAGAATATCGGGTCCTCCGATATGTCCACCCAACACCTCGCCAATATGAGGGTTTCATCCGGCTGGTAGTTCGTACGGCCGGGGGCGTACTCTTCACAATTTCCTGGAGGTGGCAACTTCTGCGCGCGGTGCTGGGTTCTTTTTGGCAGCGGCGGAAGGGGTGGCGTAGGCGGCGGCGGTCTCGGCGGCGGCGCGGCGGGAGGGTGCGACGGGTCGGTTAGGTGACGGCTCCATGTCAGACAAACCGTACGATTCCGGGCTGAATTCGGGATCGTACTGCGTGTTGGCGTCGAACGGCCGACGCGCCTCCCCAAACATCGGACTCTTGGGACTTGAATCTATTTCGTAGTAATAATAAAAATGTGAGTTTCGAGAGTGAAATCGTGAAATGAAACGTTACAAATGAAGGTGGGGTAGGGGTATTTATACAAAAAATAAAAAATGCATGTCATCGTCCGCGGATCCCGCAATGGGGCACCCGATGGCGCGGATGATGGCCTATCGTCCGTGCCATCGTCCGCCGAGCCCACAATGGCGCGGACGATAGGCCATCGTCCGCGCCCGAGGACGATGGATGCCATCGGGCGTGCCATCGGGCGCCCCATTGCGGGTGCCCTTATACTACTCCCTCCGTCTCGGTTAATATGACATGTTTTTCTTTTTAGTTTATCCCAACTAAGATGATACATTTCCATTTTTGGAAACTTTCTCTTTCCAATTAATACACTCAACCACTTTTTCTCACTAGTATTAAATATGTTTATCTTTCTTTCTTTCTCTATTTTAATACTTACTGATTATTATCGATTTTCTTATTATTCGCCTTAATGGGATCATCGCAAACATTGATCCAAACCTTGGATAGAGCCACGCACTGCTCCTCACACCAGACGGTCCTCCGTTCCTCCTCCCCATCGTCCCACGCCCCCGCCTGTGAAGACTCACTTGCCACCCCCTTGCCCTTGCTGCGGCCCTTTCCCTTCTTATTCGAAGCACCCCGACGTCCTCCCGCCGGTGGACTGTGAGTGGGAGGCTCCCTCATCGGTGATTAACCCAACTTTTCTAGTGAAAAAGTCTCCGCACAAGTGAATTGAGACTCCAGGGCAGTACAGGTTTGGGAACCACCTGTCAAAAAATCAAAAGTGGGCCGATAGACATTGTCCCCGGGCAATTCGGGGACCCCCACTCTACTACCCCCCGCAGCGGCAGGCTTCCCCTGCATCATCCTGCTCCCCATCATCCCGCTCATGCCCGCCATTTGGGGCATCATCCGACTCATCCCTGTCATAGCGGCACTTGGGGCATCAGTCCGGCCATCCCGGCGTCGTTCCCGCCCATTCCACCTCCAACGGGGAACGTCGGAGTTTGCGATTTGCTCGTGGCTGAAGAGTCGCGGTTGTGCTCCATTAATCTTGAATAGAAATGAGAGTAGAGAGAGAAACTCGTAAATACAAGTGGTGCAAATGAAAATGAAGTGCAACGAGCCATATACATAGAGTTTTGAAAAAAAAATTGAAAAATGCTCTCGTCCGTCGAGCACCCACAATAACGGACGAGCAGACGGATGACCGCATTATCCGATGGACGACCTCTCATCCGTCGCGCGCTCGCCGGTCGCAATAGTGGACGAGTGCGACGGGCGAGCGGCTCGTTGGTCGCACGTCCGTGCGCTTGTCCACTATTGTGGATGCTCTTAAACAATTAAACCAATAACTCCTTGAATCCCGTGCCGATCAAGAAATGTGTCATCTTAGCCGGGATGGAGAGAGTAGTATAAGTTAAATGTTTTGGACTATGCAAGGATGTGGCAAGAGAGCGGATATTGTAGGAGTTGTATACTGTGATAGAAATGAAAGAACTAATCTGAAGAGAAGCCTGGAGTTGTAAATGATTTAAAGTAAAGATAAATGACGGTTCCATTTAAAAAAATCATGCAATAAGAATGAGATATAAAAAAAATGAAATCTTCCAAAATTGACTATTTGTCCTTCTTCTAAAGGTGTTCAAGAAATATTTGTGAACGAGTAAATGGTTCTACCAACGAATATATCATACTACTATATCATTTAGTATAAGACGAAGAGAGTACTTTATATAAAAACAAAAGTTTATCAGCATAGTAAGAAAAATTAATATTTTTTTATATACTTTTAACTTAATTGTAATTTTGCTAGAATGATTAGAACATGCACAAGTTGTCTTGCACAAGAGCACGCACAGCAGAGCGCCGACGGCACAGATGTGCTCTTGCAGAAGGACCACGCGCTCAGCCCACGTGGCGTGACACCCAATCCCCCTCACTCCCCCCGAGTCAGCGTCGATTTAATACATATTTTAAAAAAATTCATAAAAAATCTGAAAAAATCCAAAAAAAAAATCACATATTTTCCCTCTTCCCAAAATAGAACCTTTTATGACCCTTTTATTTAAAAAAAATCATTTTTTATATTCCAAACTTATGTATAAATACCTTCATTCATTACCCGATTTTTTACATCAAACCAAACTATCTCTCAAATATTTTTCTCAATTCAAGTATGTCTAGAGAAAGAGGACCAGATAGGTGATGAACGAATATTAGACTAGATACGTGTGTGCGCTTCAACTGGCCCGAATGGTACTTAGACCTAGTTGTGTCGTTGGGTCCATGTCTATCTTCCCTATCAAAAATCTCCACCCACTTCTACTGGCTAGTATAGTGGAGTAAAGGATTGATCCCACAGAGATGGATGTAGGCGTTATACACTTGTGATGACACTCTGGAAGGTGGTTAGCTACCACGCTTTGGGGTAGAGTTTACCTAGGAGATTAAATGAAATGGGACTACTTATCCTGACCAGTAAGTAACTTAATGCTCATGTAGAGGGATGCGTACGTGAAGGTGAAAACTGGACTGCTAGTGTGTATCTGAAAAGTGAAAACTTACCCTAAATTGATAGACAAAAGTAAAAAGGAATAACAGACGCACTGGCTAACTACTATCTGGACATGCAGAAAAAGCTGAAAAAGCAAAGGATAAAAGTAAAAAAAAAACAACAAAAGCAACAGGGTTGTCCCAGACTAGATTACGACGTTCTCTTCTTTACCAAGCAAAGAAAAATGATCGAAAAACTAAACCTCCATGATGAATGCTTGAAATCAGACTCAAACAAATCAGATCTAACACAAATTCCAATCAAAAATCCAGGTCCAGGCTAGAAACTTAAGATACAGCAACTAATCTGGCAAAAATCAGCAGACGTGCAAACATATCAACATGCAAGGGGCGGAAAACTCAGATCTATGC
This sequence comes from Salvia splendens, assembly GCF_004379255.2. Lineage (NCBI taxonomy): Eukaryota > Viridiplantae > Streptophyta > Magnoliopsida > Lamiales > Lamiaceae > Salvia > Salvia splendens. Next base: position 21,081,028 of record NC_056048.1, read on the forward strand.
ATTTTAGAATAAACGACCGATTGAAACCTTGAGAAACTTGAAGAAACACTAGATCTAACTTAACTATGCAGATTTAAACTTGAAGACATCAGAACATCACGTAAAACTACCAGATCTATCTAACTAGGCGAATAAAACCTAAGGCAAGCTGGAACTCAAAGCAAAACCACAAAAACTTCATTTCATTTAAGATTATCAAACCAAAAGATGTTCAAACTGAGCAGCTACTAGAATCCAAGTCAAATGCGAGTAAAAACAAGTAATTAAACTAAGAAAGCATAAAACAAAGCAAGTAAAAGGGTGTTATGCTCCTCGGAGCGATGAAACTTCTGAAACTACGGCGGCAAACTGGCTGAAACGGCCGGTAGACTCCTTCTCCCGGTAGGTGGCCGTAAACTTCAAGTGAAGTTGACGATTCTGCCCCTTCTATATAAATGATCATTTTCAGCAATCCACTCCCTCTTGGGCTCAAGCTTCATGGCGTGCATCTTGACCAGTATGCACCCTTTCTGCGTTCTTTTCACCTAAATCTCTTCCGACCCTTTCCTCCTGACTAGTACCTCACCCTGCACACTTTAGCAACTATTTTTGCAGATATTATCCAATTAAGCAAGTTATCCTGACCAGTAACCAAGGCTTAAAACACGACTTATCAACATGCCAAACCAAACTATCCCCGATTCTTCCACATCTATTTTATTTGGAATGTTGCACGTCGCTACAATGGCTGACACTTCCCGTATGTTCCCATCAGAACGAGCGACACATCAATAAACAATTGCACTCCTCATGTCACATTTGAACATGTCGCCACCAAAAAAGTAATTTTTACTCACTCTACCCCACTTTAGAAGTCCGAATTGAGTTCGGCATGAGTTTTAAGAAATGTAAAGGAAATTTGGTGAAAAAAGATAGTGGAATGTGACTCTCATTTTTATATACTCCCTCCGTCCGCCATTAGGAGTCCCGGTCACTTTTGCGCACTCGTATTATAAAAATGATAATAAATGGTTAAAGTGGAGAAATGGTAAAGTAAGATAAAGAATAATATTGAGAAGACTCTTCTCAACATTATTCTCTCTCTTACTTTACCATTACCCCACTTTAACTATTTATTATCATTTTTACAAAACGAATGCCCAAAAGTGACCGAGACTCCTAATGGTGGACATAGGGAGTACTAGTTTTACTATAAATGTGAGTGGAATGGGGTTAGTTGAATGTGTAGTCTATTACCATTTATGGAAGATTTTAACTGGGACTCATAAAGTGGGACGGAGGGAGTATTTATTTAACTATGGTTTGAAATTATCTAATTTTTTAACATGATTTTAAATTTTAGGATTTAAATTTTATAAATTTTAATTTTATAGGAATTTGTAATGCTATTTTCGGATTTATAAATGAAGTTTTTATTATTATAAAATATTTTTAGTAATTGTAGTTTTTAAATTGAATAATAGAATCGTGGGACCCATAAATAGTGAGGAGCATACTCTAGGAGAAGAGTATGATTGGTCGACAATCATGCTCTTAGCAAAGAGCACAGTTGTAGATGCTCTTATAAGTTAATTGCAAGCTTTGATTGTTGGATATATATCCAGTAAATAATCTAAACTATTGAGAATTCAATGATTCGTAGTCGTTGTTTTGTCATGTTTATATATTACCTCCGTTCATAAAAAAATAAATAAATTTTAGTAGTATTTTGCGTCGCCCATTAAAATTAGCCTAATTCTAAAAATGAAAAGTTTTAAATCGATACCAGCATTACAAATCAATCTAAATGTGAATCTCATAATCCACTAACATTGCTTCCACCTTATTTTTAAGTAGTATAAAAAATAAAAATAAAAATAAAAAACAAAAGAAGAAATCTAAAGGACTTGGATATCTTGCTACGGAGGAATCACGGAAGGGGTGTTAGGCCATCCAGAACGTTGTTCCTATACCGTTCCTCAATCGTTCCTTAAACTACTATTTGCGGGCCCCACTGTACTTTTTTACTCCATTCCTTAACTAAGGAACGGAACCTGCAACCCTCCGTTTCTTATCCGTTCCTTAACTGTTCCTTAAATTACTATTCATTCAATTTCATTTTTAATTTTTATTTCCAACCCAATTCAATTAAAACAAACACACTTCATTACATAAAATAAACTTACAACATAAAATTCATAAAAAAAAACATAATTTAATAATTTCCTAAAAAATAAAAGTACACAATTTAATAATTTCATCCCCCAAAGTTGGCCCAAATGTGCTCAATTAGATCCTCTTGGAGTTGGGTGTGGGCGCTAAAGTCGTGTGTCCTTGCACGAATAGATAACCGTTCTTGTATAGACGGATGCGCTCCACTTCGAGGCGGACTATTTGCGGTTGAGCTTCCGGGGGATTCGGGGTCGAACCAATTTCCCGCCTCGGGTCCTTCGTCTTGGACAATCATGTTGTGCAAGATTATGCACGTATACATAATGACGACCATGCTCTCCATGAACCACGTACGAGTCGGGGCTTTGATGATGTTGAAGCGCGTTCTCCCTCTCAACATCCTTGCGAGCAGCCTCCTGCTTCTGCGCAAAAAGAGCTTGCTTTGGGTTCGCAGGCCTGCTGCACGTCTTCACGAAGGTAGACCACTTCGGGTAAATGTCGTCGGCGAGATAGTACCCCATTTTATAAAGCCGGTTGTTGGCGACGAAGTTGATGGTCGGCGCTTTACCATCCAAAACTTCGGTTAAGAGGTCGGATTGGTGGAGCACGTTCACGTCGTTGTTCGACCCGGGGACCCCGAAGTAAGCGTGTCAGATCCAAAGCCGGTAGTCGGCAACGGCCTCGAGTATAACGGTTGGGTGGGTGCCTTTGTGGCCGCTCGTGTAGGACCCCCTCCATGCCACCGGGCAATTCTTCCATTGCCAGTGCATGCAATCGAAGCTGCCGAGCATCCCGGGGAATCCGTGCACTGTTTCGTGAAGGTCGAGCAGGAACTGACAATCGGTCGTGCTTGGCCTCCGGAGAAATTCGTCGGTGAAGGATGCCCAGACGCCTTTGCAGAATTTGAGCAAGCACATTCGCCCAGTGGTGTCTCCGATGTGGAGGTATTCGTCGAAGATATCGGCCGTTTGTCCAGTCGCAAGCTGGCGGATTGCTGCAGTACATTTCTGCAGCGTCGTGTGGCTGGGACGGCCGATCGCCCCTTCCTGGAAGAACTCTTCTCGGGCTGCAAAAGTATTCGCGATATGGAGAAACAGCGGTTTCCCCATGCGGAAATGGCGACGGAAGTAGGTATCTCTCCAAACCGGGTTATCGCAGAAGTAGTCGCGTACTAACCTTGCGGCGGCTTCTTCCCGGTTACGATGGATGTACGTACGGGAGCGTCGTTGGGACGGCGCAGCTTCTTCCGCCTCCCGTCGTCGATCTTCTTAAAGTGATTGTTCCATTATTTGACGTATTTGTTCAAAAGGATCCATTAGTTTGATTAAATTTGGGAGAAGAAAAACAAAGTTGATTTGAGATGAAAATTAGGGTGGAAATAAAGAGGATTTTAGAGGAATAGATGTGTGTTTGTGAGTGAAATGAGTATGAAATAGGAATATTTATAGAGTAAAAAAATTAAAAAAATTAAAATATGGATAAAAAAACGGTAACATTACCGTTGCAAAAACAATTTTTTTTAAAAAAAGTAATTCGATTTAAAAAAAATGAATTATTGCGTCACCGTGACGAAACCCACTCGCGAGGGCAGCGAGTGGGCGTCACGCATGCGCTGGGAGCTCGCCACGTCGCCTCGGCGCGTGCCGAGACGTGTCGTGCCGCGTCTCGCGGCGACGACTCACGGCACGGCATGGGGACGACACGGGCATCCACAACGCGTGCCTCCGCGGTTTCATTCCGCAGATACGGAACGCGGCACCGTGAAGGCACGCGTTGTGGATGCCCTTATGCACTCACGTAACCATTTAAAGGAATTAAGATTTTAATATTATATATACTCCTTTCGTCCCGATAGAATATGCACTTTGGGTTCAACACTGGTTTTAATGCAAAATTAGTAAAGTAGGAAAGAGGTAGAGAAAGAGGTAAATAAAGTATTGTTAGTGGAGAATGAGTCTCACCTCATTATAGAGAAAAGAGTTCCCAAATTAGAAAGTCAATATTCTTATGAGACGGATTAAAAAGGAAAGAGTGCATATTCTTGTGGGACGGATAGAGTAAAAATTAGGATGGGACTGCACAACATCTCTACAGGGATCCAAGTCCTACTCCCTCCGTCCGCGAAATACATGTTTGACTTAGCACGGATTTTAAGAAATTTGAAGAAAAATGAGTGGAAAAAGTTAGTGATTCATATGTCTCATATTTATATACTCCCTCCGTATTCAAAAAATAGAAACATTTGAAACGACATGGGTTTTAATGCACAATTAGTAATGTAAGTGACAAAAATTGGTAAAGTAGGAGAGAGGAAAAGAAAAATGAGTAAAGTAAGGGAGAAGGAGAGAAAAAAATAGTGAAAATAGAGTAAGTGGATTGTGAGGTCCATGTCCTAAAATGGAAAGATTTTAAAGTTTATATTTTTAAGTAACGACCCAAAATGGAAATAGTTGTTATTTTTAGAAAACAGAGAGAGTATTAGTTTATACTACCTCCGTCCCATAATAGGAGTCCATATTTGACTTGACACGAGTTTTAAGAAACGTAAATGAAAGTGAGTTGTAAATATTAGTGAAGTAAGAGTCCCACTTTTATATACTTCTTCTGTCTCATTATGATGACTCATTTTCCTTTTTGCTTTGTCCCAATCAAGATGATTCATTACTTAAAATGGAAACACTTTTATCTCTACTTTATTCTATCTCTCTTACTTTATTCTCTCAACTTAACACACAAAATAAAACTACATAAAATCTCGTGTCACCCAAGGAAGTGGTCATCTTCCTTGGAATGGATGAAGTATTAGTTTTATAATGAAATGTGGGTGGAATGTAGGCCTACTTACCCTATATAATAAAAGTGAAAATGAACTCTTATTACGTGGCGAACTAAAATGATAAAAGTTGACTATTATTATAAGACGAAAGTAATAATAAAATCTGAGTGTAACTAGTTGATGGAACAAAGTGGACAATATTTGAAGTACGACCAAAATAATAAAAGGATTTCGCGACAATCGAAGAATAAAAGCAATGAAAGGCTGCAAAGGTGGATAGGGCGTGGCGGTAGTGTGGTGGCCCACTCATTCACTGACCTCCACATGGCTGCAGTACAGCCAAATAAAGTAATGGCTGCAGTACAGCATCTAATCAATGCATGTAATTTTGATTTCTATTATTCAAATCTAGTACTCCCTCCGTTTCTCCATAGTTGAGTCATTTTTTCATTTTACGAAGTTCCCTCATAGTTGAGTCATTTTCCTATATAGTAACTTTTTTCTCTTTCTTACTTTACTCTCTCTTACTTTATTCTCTCTACTTTATTCACTTTCTACTTTATTCTCTCTACTTTTTTCCCTCTCTTACTTTTTTTTATCTATTTATTTAACACATTCAACATTCATTTCTTAAACCCCGTACCGAAAAGTTTTGCCTCAACTATGAAGAAACGGAGGGAGTAGTAATATTCTTTTACTTCCTCCGTCCCAAGATAAGCGACTCACATTTCTTTTGGGATGTCTCAAGATAAGTGATTCATTTTCTCTTTTGGTATTCTATCTCTTACTTTTTCTCTCTACTTTATTAACTCTCTTACGTTATTTACTTTACTAACAAAACCCCATTTTCTTAAATCTCGTGTCAAAAAGTTTTGGCTCACTTATCTTGGGACGGAGTGAGTACTATCTCCGTCCCACGAAGTATCACATTCAGTGTGAACAGGAGTTTTAAGAAATGTAAAGAAAAGTGGGTTGAATAAGTTAGTAGATTATAGGTCCTACTTATAAATATTAGTTTTATAATAAAATGTAAGTAGAATTGGTTAGTAGAATGTAGGGTCTACTTACTATTTATGGTAAAAGTGAAATGTGACTCTTATTGTGGAACAAACCAAAATGGCGAAATGCGACGCTTATTGTGGGACGGAGGTAGTACTACTATATATTTAATCAAAAGAATAAATAATTAAAATAGATAAAAAAAAAACTCTTTTAACTGTGAGTGATACTGCCTCCGTCCCACAACAATTGTCACTCTTATTATGGCCACGGGTTTTTAAAAATGAAAAAAAAATTGGCTAGAAAAGTTAGTAGAACGTGAGACCTATTTTTTATATTAATTTTTTATTAAAATGTGAGTGAAGTGAATTAGTGGAATATGAGACCTACTTATCATTTATGGTAAAAAATGGCGTTTGATAATTACTGTGGGACGGACCGAAATGAAAAAGAGAGACTATTATTATGGGATAGAGAGAGTATACTACTTCGTATAGTTCCGAGAGTTTTATCAATAATTCATATAGTTCCGAGAGTTTTATCAATAAACACTGTATCATTCAAATATATACTGCGCAAAGTATTTTTATAAACTAATGTTATTACTTATTAGGTTAAATTACATATCTTCTTTATAAGATACGGATAAACGAAATGAAAAAGTTGTTAGCACTGAAATTATTTTATGTGTGCTACTATTGGCTGGACAATCCTCAAGTTGTTAGAATTATTTATGATTTTAAAAGTAATAGGATATCTCTAATAGAAATGAATCACTTTCAACCTAAGAATGTGTGGCTCAATAAAAAAAAATTGTAACAATGGTATCATCCGGTGAGAAAATTAATTGCAATAAAAGTGAAAAAAGCTCCTAATGATGGTAATCATATTTAAATCCAAGCTCAAAACACAAATCACAAAAATATGTTCGTAACTATTTCCTGAATTGAATAGTACTAATAGTTTTGCAAACTTGATATTAGTGTATACACATAAGAATATTACTCCATTAGTTATTTCGATTAAATAAGATAATATGAAATACTATAAAAGTTTGTTTCAAATTTACATAACATGGCAAAATAAATATCCATTAGATAGATAATAGGTACTCCACTTTTCTTACTTTTCATGAATTGAGATATTCATTTGGTACTTTATCCAAACCAAAACTCAACATATCTTTTAAAATCTACAATATGGAGTAATATTCACTTTCCAAATCCACAACAAAACTAAGTGGTGATGTAATAATTTATCACTTTTCATAACTTGAGATATTCAATTCGTAGCATACCAAAATTAAAACTCAACATACTTTATAAATATCTAGAATATGGAGTATTTTTCACTTTCTAAATCCACAACAAAAATTAAGTGTTGATGCAATAATTTTTGGTGTCCTTGCACTACTAATCCAAAGACGAAACTTATTTTGGAAGAGCATGCGCACCTGCAAATCTGACTTGTGTCTCAACAGAGAAATCAAATAATTTTTTTGAATGTGTGGGCAAAAAATCCTATACTCCCCATTCATGAATTAATATAACACTTTAATTTGGTTTTTAAAAATGTAATTAAAATTGGCGGAGAAACTTATTAAAATATGAATGAAATGAATTATATAAAATATGTTATTTATTTATTGAATATAATAGAAGTGAAATGAAATATTTAATACAAGTAAATATCCTAAAATGATAATAGCGTAGAAAGCATGTGTTTGGACATCCTAAAATGATAATAGCATAGAAAGCATGTGTTTGGACAATACATTCAATATTTCATGGATACGTAATGGGACAAGTCGAGATCCAATTTTAAAAATCATCACATTTATCAAATTATAAATATTAATTAATGGATATATATTTGGTCCAAACTAGAATTTTGTCACTTTTATAATGTAGATAATAATAGCGCATTGCCTCTATCATAAATTTGTAACTGTACATATAAGCATAGTATGTGATTATATTTTTTGGGGGGTTTCGATTTGGTAAAAAAAATAGACAAATCGGTTTGATGATACGTACATTTTCAGTTAGGCGGATTTGACCGAGATTAAATATCGGATATTGCCACGTAGAATTTGTTATGCCAAACGAATCTTGGTTGTTCCTTTAAATTATACTAGTATTATTATATTAGACTCCCCGTTAATGAGAGCATAAAGTAAGAAAGATGGTGAAAAAAAATTGTAAAATATGAGAGATGAAAAAAAGTGAGTAAAATATGAAAAATAAAATTTTTATTTTTAGATAAACATCTCAAAATAGTAAAATGAAAACTATTTTTTATAAACATAAGGAGTATAAAAAACTAGTCTTGATTTTCGGATGATATTGGTCTAAATTAATCATAAAGACCATGGACCCTTAACAGTATAATTTTGGCAAATAATTAGGGATATTTTTTAATAATATTTATTTTTAATTATAAATTTAAATACATATTACTACTATTGAATTAGCTATATTTGAGAATTTGAAAATTTATCTCTTATTGCAATAAAAATATATTCAAAGGTACTAAATAGTCAATTTTGTCCAATTGTTTGAGAAGTTTAGTCTAAAATGTCCCACCATTTAGGTAATCTCCATTAAGTATCCTACCACCATTTTCACAACTACAATGTGCCGCTATTTTTTTCAGTGATCGGAATATTGACATGGCAATCGATTTTTTGCATAATTTATTTACGTGGTAATGAATATCTGACGTGTAATATGTATAAGCTTTTTCTATTTTTGTTCTAAGTCGCTAACAGAATTCCATTTTAATGAAGGAGTTTAGTTTTATTCCAACTTAGGGAGTGACGCATAACCATCATGCGTCTTTATTAATAAAACGCATAACCATCATGCGTCTTTACGTAATGACGCACAACCATTATGCGTTTTTAAAGACGCATAACCCTTATGCGTCTTAGTGTAATGACGCATAACCC